>NC_043710.1:108172419-108196832 GCF_006229205.1 Suricata suricatta | reverse complement strand
CGGGCTGGGGTCGTCCAGGACGGGTCTCGTCTGAGCCTCGCGGCCTGTGGGAGCCCCACGGAGGCTCAGCCGGTCGGCGCGCCGTCCACTGGCCCAGCTCCTTCCCGCCGCTTCTCGAAGCCCCGCGTCGCAGCTCAGCCGGCTTTGACCTTCTGCAGACGCTCGCTCGTTGGCAAGCGCTTGCTGCTGCGATCCGGGCAGGGGCTCCCCGTTCACCCCGGGGCCGAGGCGTGGCTCATGCCCGACAGGCCTCGCAGGTGCAGAGCGTTCTGGAAGGGAGACGCCTGGCAGCCAGGCCGGAGGCGGGCAGAGCGTCGGTGTCTTCCCTGGCAGTGCGTGGGGGAAGGGGGGGGGGAGCCGTGCCCGCATTGGTGGGGAGCGTCTCCCGTGTCCCCCGTGCGGAGCACAGCACTTGTTCTTGTGTGACCTTCAAAACGACCTTGTGCAGTTGGTCAGAGAGCTGAGGCTCAGAGAAGCCCGGTGACTTGCCCCGGGCTACCAGGATGCCCACCTGGAGCCGACCAGTCTCAAGCGCCTTCACATGGTGCTGCCTTCTTCTACCTTTATCGACAGCGGGTCAGGAGAGCTTTTTGCCAGCCCAAGTACCGCCCTCGGGGTTCGTGCTCACCCGCATCCTCAGCAGCCGCCTTACTTGGAAGCAGGGTCCGCGGAGGTAGACTCAGTTAGTTAAGATCAGGTCAAGTTGGACAAGGATGGGCCCTTCATCCAGCGTGGTTGGTGAGAAGAGACGGGGACAGACAGGCACAGAGGAAAGAAGATGTGCAGAGGGGTGGGGGTGGGGGGACCAAGATGGGGGCAGAGTTGGGGGGGCGCAGCCACAGCGGAGGGCCACCTGGGGCCCCCAGAGGCTGGGAGGCAGGGAAGGATCCTCCCCCTGCGAGCATCTTGATTTCAGACCTCCAGCCTCCAGAACCGTGTGGCCCTGGGTCTCTGTCATTTAAGCCACGTCGCATGTGGGCCGTTGTCACTGTGGCACCAGGAGACGAACACAGCGGCTGCTCCCGGGTTCGCGTCTCATTCTTCCTTGTGTTCTGCTCCTTCCTCCAGAGTTGCCCTGCCTCCTTGCGGAGTGTACGCACAGAACAGCTCAGTCCTGGCAGCCTGCGCCCTCTGTGGGCGGGAGTTTTGATCCTTGACCTAGATTACGTTTATTGCAGCAAATTCACTTGTCTACTCCTATTTGTGTCTGTCTTAAAAAAAATTGGTTTTAAATGTTTTTTAGAGAGACAGGGGTGGGGGTCAGTGAGGGAGGGAGACACAGAATCTGAAGCAGCTCCAGGCTCTGAGCGGTCAGCATAGAGCCCGATGTGGGTCTCAAACCCACGAACTAACTGCGAGATCATGACCTGAGCTGAAGTCAGACCTTTAACCCACTGAGCCCCCCAGGTGCCCTGTTTCTGGCTCCCCCCCCCAAGCATAACTTGTGTCACATCAGCTATACCGAGTGTGCCCCGTTCTGCATCCTGGGGAGATGGGAGCTGGGGGAGCAGGTGGGCAGTGTGGCCATCAGGTACTGGGAACGGGCTTTTTTCTTGCAGCCCGGGGCTGGTGGTTTCAGGCCGGAGGCTTCGGGCCGTGCGGGCTCTTGCTCTTGGCCTTCAGGTCCAGCCTGCACCAGCACTGCTCAAGGAAGCTGGCTCTCTGCCTGGGGCCCTGGGCTGGTTTCTCATGGGGTGGACGTGCTGGGTGAGGAGGAGCGTGCTCACACTGCCACCTAAAGGGAAATAGTGAGCAGGGAAGTGCCCCCCCAAAGGCACTTCCTTCACCAAAGCCATCGAGCCAGATGGTTGGAGATGTTTGAGTCCTAACCTTTGCCTGTTTGCTCCTTCTCTCGCTGCCCCTGGACAGCCTTTTTTATGCTGGGACTTCCTGCTACCAGTTCTCGTGCTGCAGGTGGGCTGGGAGGGAAGAGGGGCAGGTGAGGGGCAGAGGACACGGGGTGGTGACGAGTTCGAGTCCTGGCTAAGTGCCCTGGTAGCTCCAATGATCTTAGGTACTTAGGGACCCCACTCGGTACTTCCTGGGAGGGACTGCGTATATTTCTACACCTGCAGCCCCAGTGTGGCGCATGCACACGGAAGGTGCTTGGGTAAGTGTAGCTTAAAACACAGCTCCTGCCACAGGGGAAGAAGATTCTGGCAGCGGCGCAGGGCAGAGGAGGGAGGTGGGGAAGAGGCGGTCGCAGGGGTGCAGGTGAAGTACGGAGAAAGCTTAATCAGCGCCTGGTCCACAGGGTCCCGGAGGATGAAGGAAAGGCAGACCTGGTCTCTCTGGCTTTTGTTCGGCGTTTTGCCCCGTGCTGCCTGCTGTGGGTCTCGGAACCACCTTTGTCCTCAGCCTCGCAGACTCAGACTTCCCGTTCCGTGATGGCTGAGGGGCAGGGGTGGCAGCCCAACACCCTGGGGTCTGCGCCGGGCGGGCGGCCTGGGACGCAGGCTGGTGCAGGACGCTGGGCTGCTGGCACGGAACCAGAGGCGGCTCTGGGGGAGGGAGCGGGGCTGGAGGGGGCGCTCCGGGGGAGGGAGCGGGGCTGGCTGAGGCTCCTCGTGGCTGCCGGCGTTGCCAGTGGGCCATCAACAAATGAGATCACTGGGTTGACCCAGTTGGAAGCAGGAATGCTTTCAGATTGCCTTTGCCCGGGCCTCGCCAAGTCCTACACACAATCATTTATTGATAACGCCGGTGCCTCTCGCTTGACTGGGAGCTTTCGGCCGCGGACTGATGCTTGGGCGGGGGAGTTGCTTCTTGGCTCTTCAAGGCTCCGCAGCCTCCCGTGGGGTTGCCGGGTGCTGACCCTCCCTCACCCGGGACCCTGCTTCTCCATGGAGGCGTCATGTCTGGCCTGGAGTGCCCTCCGTGAGCAGACTTCATGAGGTTCACCATGCAGACGTGGTCCGGGATGGTCCTCACACCATCTCCCTTGGCCTCCATCCTGTCCCTGCCTATGACCCTGAACCAAGGCTCTTGAGCCTGGAAGTCTCTGGCCTGGACCCCCGCCTTGACCTCATTCCCGGCTCTGGGACTCTGATTCAGGAGACCTGGAGAAGCCACCGTGTGCTGTGCGCTGGCACACCATGAGCGGGCGCCTCTCCTGCCTCTGCATCCCTGGACCCGGTGGAGGCGGGAGGGAGGTGGGGGGGAGGCGGGAGGGGGCGCCGGCCCAGACCTCGCGCTCTGATCTGCAGGCAGATGCTGGACAAGGCAAACAGAGCCCGAGGTCCGGGCAGCCTCCTCAGAGGAGGGGACGTTTGAGCTGAGCTTCTGAGGCTGAACAAAGACTTCTAAGTGGAAGAGTTGGGGCCCGAAGGGGCACAGGGAGGAGGCTGCGTGTGTTTGGGGAACCAGCTATTAATTCTGCAAATATTTCCTGAGCACCTGCTCCGTGCCGGCCTCGTGCTGGGGACATAAATCCTATATGGCCCCGAGTAGGAGGCATCTTCTTTTCCGGGACCTTTACCCAAAAGGGGGGATTTGGATGCAGACCTTATGTATACCCTAGAAGTTCCCAAACTAGGGTTCCTAAGCCCTGGGATTATGCAAGATGATCCACTGGGAGACGAGGAAAAAGATCGAAACCTCTGTTTATATGTATTTTAAAAAAGAATTTGAGCCCCTCTAATGTTTACTGTACAGGCCGACCCTGGTGCCTGCCCTCAGTCCTCTGCCGTGCACGCGGCCGGTGTGGGGGGGGGGTCCGAGGGAGCAGGTGCCGTGCACGCGGCCGGTGCAGGGGCGGGGGGGGGCTTCAAGGAAGGAGGGGTGAGCCGTCCTGTGAAACCAGCAGGGGCTCCTCGCCGCCTCCACTGTCAGCACAGGGTAACATACTTACATCTGTTCCTACACTGGATTTACGGGTGCCCTTGCACCACGGTCAAGGGCTCAACACGTTTCCGGGAAAGACCCTGGGGGCTGGGAGAGGGTGGGCAGGGAAGCAGAGGCAGACAGCAAGACCTTGGCATGGCTGTTGCCCCCGCCCACCCCTCCCCAACCTGCTCTTAAAGGGCTCCTCCTCCTCTTTCCATCCTGAGTTAAAAATGGTAACAATCTAGTTGTAACCGGTGGAGGGTGACCAGAAATAGTCAAAATTACCAGGGTAATTGGCAACGTAGATTCAAATCTCTTAAGGTCAGTAATATTGTTCCTGTAAAGGTTTGCTGCCTGTTAGATACTGGCTATTGGGCGTGTAAATGCAATAAACAGATAAAAATACACGCGTTAGGGGCGGGTCCCACAGCGGTTTGGACATCAGAGCTCCAGGCCGTAAGGAGCCGGTGGAATCTGCTGAAGCTGGAGGGCACTTGTGAATCTCGGAAGCCCTTCCCTGGCGGTTTCGGGGTAGAGAAAGTAAGGAGGGCTTTCGCAGAAGTCCAGGTGGGCGAGGAGGAGGTCCCGAGGCCAGGTTAGGGGGACAGGAGAGGAGAGAGAAACTTTACAGGTGAATCAGGCTCGGTGACTAAGAAGTCTGGAAAACCAAGGCCGCGGGAGGATCCGGGGTGAGCCCGGTTCGCTTCTCGAGGGACTGGGCAAATAGCAGTCCCATCGAGCAGGTGGCAGAGGTGCAGGGGGAGTGGGGGAGGGAGATGAAGAGTCTGAATTTGAGTAGGCTGAGACAGAGATGGCCCTGAGGCCGTGGGCGGAGCTGTCCCGCTGGGTCCGGCTGCCTAAAGTCAGGGACTGCTGGCATCCCTTCCCCTGGCAGGGCCCCTGGGCCGGAGTGCTTGCGGGGCAAGTGCGGGGCAAGTGCGGGGCTCAAAAGGCAGTTGTGGTGGGCTCTGTCCAGACTATCGCCTGCCCAGACACACCCATCTCACATTTCCTGGAACCACCCCAAGGGCAGGTTGCCCTCGGTCCTTCCTGGTCTGAGCCGTTTAGCGCTGTGAGCGGGGCCCCTTACTCCTGGTGCTTCAGGCCAGAGTCACGGGGAAGCCGGGTGGGGCTGGGTGCGTCCTGGCTCTCCTCTTCTGGTGCTAAGACAGGCAGAGTGAAGGGCAGGGGAGGCGCCGGGTGGGGCCGGCCGGACGTGGGTGCCACCCAGGAGCCCAGGCAGGGACAGGTGCCGGGTCACGGAGGCTCTGCTGGGGGCCACGCTCCAGGCCCGAGTCGTTTCATCCTGTCCTGGTCTGGTCATTTCCCAGTTGTGATTTCTGGGCTGCTGTCGGTCAGGATGTGCTCGTCTGAGGGTCTCCCTGGGGCCTGACGCGGGGACGGCTGGCGGTTCTGTCAGTGACGCCTCTGACAGTGGCAAGCGGAGCGGGCAGCCTGGCCCTCGGGTGGCCCCGGCTCTGTGTACGGGGGAGGGGCAGGGGGAGCCGCATGGATGGCAGGCTCGTGTTGTCTCCCTTTGTAGTATTTTTCTTTGGCAGGAAAAAGTACAGATAGGAGAAAAAATAAAAGCAAGAGAATGAAATAGAGTTAGAAATAAAGGAAGAAAAAAAGATGCTAGAGGAAGAGAAACAGAAAACAGGAAGGACAGAAGAAAGGTATCTAGACAATCCCTTCTCTGCAGGAAGACACAGAAAGATCAGGACTGAGACAGCGAGTGCGGGAGAGGGACGGAAAACAGGCGAAGGCGATGAGAACGCAGACTCGGACACCTGGGAGGCCGGGAGGCCGAGGACGGGATGGAGAGAGGCCGCCCAGCCTCCGTTCCGTCCCCGCCCATCCCCCCCGTTCCTCAGTTGCAAAATCAAAGGGGCCAGAGCCCCGGCCACTGGGTCTCCATGCCTGACGCCCCGCTGGGCTGCGGGAAGAGGCTGGAGGCGGTGTCTCTTTCGCTTCTGCTGGGCAGGGTGCCCCCAGGCGGGGTCTGGGGAGGAAGCAGGCTGGTCCCCGCCCCAGCGACCCGAAGGGGTGCCTGCCTTGACGTAGTGGCTCTGGCTGCTGCACCTGCTTCTCTCCGCGATGGCACAGAACTGTGCGCCCACATGATGGGCGGTCACTTAGGACCTTCCCCTCAGAGAGGAAGCTAGGTCACCTAAGCCGGGACCGAGGCAGCGCCTGGAGGGGAAGCACCTTGTGCCCGTCACACCCTGTGCATGGCAAGTGGCACATACTCGAGCGCCAGCAGCTGGGCCGTGGGTGGGCTGCAAACGCGGGAAGCCTCTGAGTAGTGAGAACTGGTTTTCTGAAGTAACGGGAAGAGAACGCCACGTCCGAGGCCCGGGGAGCAGGGCCCTGGCTCCAGCTGTAGTCGGTGACACAGAAGGTGTCACCACAGGGGGGATCCCGGGTGCACAGGAAATGAGCTGTGTGGGTCCGCACGAGCGGGGGGCGATGACAGGGCCTGGGAGCGGAGATGCTAGAATGTTCCTTGTGGAGCCTGCGGGGCCTTTTCAGAGTGAACTTTGCCCTCACATGCTCCCCCTTCCGTTCATCTGCCGTGTGTTCTCATCTGCCGTGTGTTCGTTTGCTGCCTAGTTACTGATTTGGCTTCTGTGGGACCCTGATGGGACCTGATGGCGGGAAAAGGTAGCCTGGCGGGGGGGGGACTCGCAGCGCTGGTCCCTGGGGTAATTTACTATTTGAAACAATCAGTGTCCTGGCGGAATAGTGGCGAGAGATGCCGCGTCGAGGGAGGCTTACCAGACTCTGCTACACGCCCTGCGCGGATATGTCGCCCAGCGCTGGGTGGCATCCTTTCCTCCACTTCTAAGACAGGAAAACGGGCTCCAATCAGCAAGCTCCTGGGGCCGAGAACCTGGTCTCCTCACCCTTCCCTTCTTGGAGGGGGAGGAGATGTTGGGCTCAGAGCCCAGGCCCAAGCACAGCCCGAGTCACCCCCGCGGCAGTGGCTGTGTGTCGGCCCTGGGAGGGCCGGCTCGGGCTGGACGCTGGCACCGGCGTCTGGGAGGCTCTGCCGGCCGGGGGCCTCTCCGCTGGACTCCCCCAAACCCGCAGCCCCGACCACTGCGGCCGCGGGACACGGGGCTGGATTCGTCGTGTGCAGGTGGTCACTCCGTCCCTCATTCTGGGGTCAGTCCGGAAAATGAAGGGCCAGCGAGAGGGTCCACAGGGATCCAAAGAATGAGGGCAGCTGAGCAGAGGGGAAGGGGATGTGAGGGCCCGGCTGCAAGGTGACTTGGGAGCCAGACTGGGACCAGCACTCCAGGGGCCTGGCGGGGGCTGGGCACCGGAGGGAGAGAGCGGGGAAGGCGCTCCGTGGAGGGAAAGAGAAGAGGGGCCCCTGTAGACGGTACCTCTTTGGCCGGGGTGCGCCAGCCGGCCAATGGCAGCTGCTTCTGCCCCACCTGGGGCCCAGGGGCGCTTGGGACCCTCAGCTCGGAAGGGAAGCGGGGCCGCCACCTTTGGGTCTCTGCCCTCCATGCTCCCTGGGCTGCCGGCTCCCCGCCCGGCCTCCGCGGGCAGCTGGGGAGGGGCGATGGCTGACAGCTTCGGCGGCTGCAAACCCCTGACTCACGCCTTCCAGAGCCACCAGCTCTTATTTTAGCCTTTCCCAGGGCTGTCACCGGTGCCAGGAGTGGGTTGCGAAGGGCTGCGGGGGAGGCGGGAGAAGGTGTTCACAGCCGAGCATGGAAAGGGGCTCCTGCCGGAGGAACGCTCCCTCCGCACCCCTGCCCTGCAGGGCAGTTACAGGCCTCATGGGGGCTCTGGGCGCAGACTCCTGGCAGGCTCCCCACGGTGCTGGCTGCCCTTGCCCCTCATCCCACAGCACAGCGCAGCCTCCACCCCTCCCGACAGGCTCCCAGGCTCCGGGTGCAGAGATAAAATGCTCATCAAAGTCTCCACCTTCTGGGCCTGCAGGTTTTCACTTGCTTCTCTGGGCAAGAATTTGCCTGCTGCCTTCCCTGCCAGACAGGGTTGGGGGTGGGGGGCGGGGCACCGGCCAACTCCTCCAGCAGGGGCGGAGCCCCTCCCCGGGCGCCCCCAAGCCAGAGGCCCCCAGTGACACCCCAGGGTTTCCTGTGGGTCCGGGGTGGGGGGAGGCGGGGCCGTCCACACTGCCTTTCCAGACAGGGCAGGAGAGGCACAGAGCTAGACCGACATCCGGAGGGCCGGCCGGGCCTGGGGCGTCCTGACCGGCCCAGTGCACCCGAAGGCCCGTCGTGTCGCCTGTCCTGGGAGTGGAGCTCCTGTGACCAATTTTTATATGTTCTTCCTTTTTTTAGTGTTTAGTTTTGAGAGAGAGAGAGACAGAGACAGAGCATGAGCAGGGCAGGGGCAGAGAGAGAGGGAGACACAGAATCGGAAGCAGCTCCAGGCTCTGAGCTGTCAGCACGGAGCCCGACGCAGGGCTCGAACCCACCAACCGTGAGATCGTGACCTGAGCCGGAGTCGGACGCCTCACTGACGGAGGCCCCAGGCGCCCCTCTTAACTTGTCATCGATGGGGGCAGACGTTGGCGCAGTGCCTGGCAGTTGGCAAAATTCCTCCACGGGTTTTCCGACTTAAGCCTTAAAGCGTTCGTGAGGTCGGCCTTCTAAGGTTCTCCTTGACCCAGACGAGGGAGGTGACCCCTCGGGACGTGCCAGAGCCAGGACCCAACCCAGTCTGAGGGCTCGGCGCTGGGAGGGCCCCGTGAGCAGCGTCACCGCAGAGATGCCAGGACCTCCGGTGACATGTCTGTCCAACTTGCGACGTGCCGTGCCCTGTTGTGATCTCGAGTTACCAGCGCAGTCTCAGAAGCACGTGCTCCGCTCTGGGGACAGGGAGGGGGGAGGGGCAGGGCGTCCCCACCCCACTTCTTCCCCGGGTCCCCAGGCCTGGGCTCGTGGTCACAGCCCGGAGCCTGAGGCAGACCCCCCCACTCCACCTGCTCGTGGCTCCCAGCTCCTCCCTCTTTAAAAGTTTTATTTATTTATTTTGAGAGAGAGAGAGAGCAGGGTAAGGGCAGATAGAGAGAGAGAATCCCCACTCTTGGCTCCCCAGCTCTCTCCCTTTTTTTTTTTTTAAGTTTTCTTTACTCATTTATTTATTTAGAGAGAGCCAGCGAGCAGGGAAGGGGCCGAGAGGGGGCGAGAGAGAATCCCGAGCGGGCTCCACACTGTCAGCACAGAGTCTGATGTGGGGCCCGAACCCCTGAGCTGAGATCAAGAGTCAGACACGTAACTGACTGAACCCCCGAGGGGCCCCCTCCCCCACCCTCTTTAGTAGACATGCCCGCACCTGAGTTCCCTCGGGGTGTGCGTTTTCCGCGTTCTTGCCCGTGGGTCTCCGGTCTGGGCCCTACTCCAAGCCCTTCTTCCAGGGTTCTGCACTCAGGCTGCTCTGACCCCTGGCACCTGCCTCTCCCCCACCCACGGGGCACCCCATCCCGAGGTCTGTCGTTTTTCCTTGTGCCCTGTCATGGCTGCTGGGCCTGCGTCACCCCCTCCTTGGGTCCACTTCCAGCCCTGACTCCGGGGCGAACATTGAACCCGAGATTGGGCTCGGAGGAGAGGGCCTGAGCGGAGGGAGGGGCAGACCTAGGAACGGGGGACAGTGGACCGCCCTGGGGGCTGCAGGGAAGTCCCGAGGGACCGGCAGCCGAAGGGAGCCCCAGGGGCGGCCCCTCTGCCTCTGGGGCCTCGCTCTCTCCGTCTCCACCGCAACAGCCCCGTAACAGGGCAGCTGGCCTCCCGGGCGTGGGTGCCCGAGACATTTTTAAAGCCAATTACAAAAGTTCCGATCAAGGAGAGCCAGCCTCCAGCTGGGCCGTTGGGTCCATAGTGTTTGATCCCCTGCCTGCAGTGCCTCTGCGCCTGGGCCGGCCAGTGATCAGCTTGGAGGGACTGATGGTGGAAACACAATTGTTTATTTTTAAGCCGTTTGTGTTCAGTTCCACAAAAATTGCACCACGAAGCAGACGTTCCGGAGGATTAGTGGGAAAAGGGAAATCCGAGTGACTTCGCCCGATTCTCATTTGCCTCCCGTCCAACAGGTTGGCCCCTTCCAACGCACCGTTGGTTCCGAAGGATTCTTGCGTGTGTAGACCTAGCCTTTAAGGTGTGGGTGCTTCAGGTCTCTGGCTTGAGAGTTGTAAGTCAGGCAGGAGGCCTGAGCCCGGGGCCGGGCCAGGGGTGCGCATCTCCCCTCCCTGTCCACGGTGCCCCCGCAGACTGCCGGAGGGACGAGCGGGGAGAGGCCGGGGCCCAGCGGGTTGGCGAGTGTGTGCGTGTGCACAGGGTTGGATGGGGGGGGCGGGGGGGGGGACGGTCAAGATGCCCCGCAACTCGGAGGCCGCTGGGGAGTGGTTGGGGTCTGTTCCCTGGGCTGGACGGCCCCGCAGCTCCTCCTGGCGGGGGTGGGGGCCTGTGCCCTGAGACTGGCGGTTCTCGGGGCCGTGGGGCCGTGACGGCTCACCCACATCCAGTGAGGAAGCTGAGGGACGGTGTGCTGCCTGCCTGGCAGTCCCCAGGGGCCCCAGTCCACTCTCAGGTTAGAGCTGTGGCCAGTCGTCCCCCGGCCATGTGTCCCCATCATCCAAGCTGAAGGGCCCGACACAAGCAGACCCCGGCCCCCGACGCTCCTTTGTCCTCTCGTCTCCGGGGCCCCCGTTCTGGGAGGGAAGCCTCTGTCCTCCACATTCCCCTGCAGGGCCCCTTCGCCTCCCCAAATCCGGGGACTTTGGTGGCTTTCCGGCCGCAGCTGGCGGTCAGTCTCTGCCCGCGAGTTCGAGGGGGTGGGAGACAGGGGTGGTGGTCCTCCAGCCGCTGCCTGAGCATCCCACCTGCAAGGTCACACGTGACAAAGCCCTTCCACGGCTCGGACTCCAGCCTGCGGGCAGGACCGTCTGTGACCCTCCCGTGTGTCCCCCACTGCCGACCCCGTCACTGTCAAGGAAGAGTCCGGAGACGCCAAGTCCAGCCCTCCTCCCCTCCCCCAACACCTTAGCCTCCCCCTGTTCTCGAGGGACCTTCACTGGGCCTCGGTCCAGCCGGCCGCCATGTTGCCAGTGGCTTGGTGTCTCTGGGAGCTGTCCCTCCTGCAGCCAGGCCCTCTGCCCTCTGCCCTCTCACTCCCTTGTCTCTGTCACGGCTGCTCCTCAGGGTCCTACAGATCCAGCTCTCGGGCCGTCCAATCTCTCTCAACCCAGCAGCCCCTCCTGGCTTTGCCCTCCGCCCTCCCCCACCCAGCCCCCAAGGCCAATGCCTTCGGCACACCTCTCGGCCACACCTGGCCAGCCAAATGCCAGCCCTCCACCTACACATGCCTGGGATGCTGGAGGACTTCAGCCCCGCGGACACGACCACGGCGACAGCAGTGCCTCCGGCTGCAGCTGGCCTGTCCCTGCCCCCGTGATCCCTGCGCGTGTCCGTGGCCAGCATGTCCCCGGGGCGGCTCTGCCAGAGGTTCAGGGCCGTCCACCCCCCAGCACGCTGCCCCCTCCCCCAGTCCTCTCAGCAGTGTCGGGACAGCGTCCCTCCCGCTCGCCGCGCCGGTCTGGGACCGCTCCCGCCGAGGTCCAACGTCCTTGGGGCTGTGACCCCTGCCGAGCGCACGATGGCCTCCCCGGACTGCAGAGTCTGCTCACCCCCGAGAGCCTCCTGGCTGCAGGGTTTGTGTCCCCCCGCCTTGGGCTGGGCATTCCTCGGGGCCCCGCCGTGACCCTCTCTTGCTGACATTGCCCCCTGGGGGCTCCGTCCACTTCCAGGGCTGCTCCTGTCCCGTGGGTGCTGCCGTCTCCCGAACTAAGTTGTCCGGCCCACTGGCCCAGAGAATCTCCCGAGTGTTACGTCCGTATTTCTGTGCCCGGGAGAGCTCTCTTGAGGGTCCGAAGGTGCCTTGAATCCAACAGAGCAAAACCAGACGGCCTCCTGTGAGTCATGGTGCTCGGTGGTTCCGCCATCCACCCTGATGCCCACGTCAGCGTCCCAGGGTCCCGTCTTCCTGACTCCGATGGGGGCGGGGGCAGGCGGCGGCATGACGGAATGGATGCGGATGGCTCAGGTGCACCGGCCTGGACGGCCCACGGACTCTTTTGTTTTCACTCTCAGAAAGCTCTCAGGGAATTCATCCATGAGAAAACTTTCTGGTTATTTCCTTGCGTTTCTGCTTTTTTACGTCGAAGACCTAATCTTTAATCTTCCTACGTCTGACGAGCCAGAGGGCTGGGTGGTCTTTATATTTATAGGTCCGCTGTCTTCACTGAACCGGGTGGAGCCTGTTCTTCAGAGAACTCGGAGCTGCCCCCCCCCCGCCGCCCCCGTGACCTTCCGCAGGGACGCGCTTTCTTCAGAGTGCCCGCAATGGTTACCTGACCGCCACGTTACAGGGAAAGACCCCGGAGGACAAATTTAAGCTGATTGAATGAGCTGGTTGATTAGAAGGAGGGATGCCAGTAGCTTCGAGTCCAGAGAACCGCTGTGCGGTCTTCTCTTGTCCACCCCCTGGGGCCGTGCCGTCAGGTGGTGAAGGTCGGCTCCCGGAGCCTGCGGTGACCTGCCCTTGGCCGCCGCTTGACCCTCAAACCTCTGACCACCCTGGCCCTTCAGTGTCCGTCCCTCCCACCTCCCGTTTCCTTGACTGAGAGCACCTCCTTCCTGCATCACCACCTCTGTGTGGCAGCAGACTGTTTAGTCCTTCCCAGCTCTGGGCACCTGTCACTTCCGTGACACCGGAGTCCAGTTGGATCCGCGCAGCCCCTGGTGCTCCTGGAGCCCCTGGTGGTCACCTCGTAAAGCACTGGCTGCCCCCCCACCCAGGTCTGGGACTGTCTTATTCCTGAATGCACAGCCCGTTCCTCAAAAACAATGCTATGTGATTTTTGAATAAATAATCAGGAGGGCTTCCTGGGAGAGGCGGTTGTTAAGTGGTATTTTGTAGGCAGCCGTGAGATGGTGTGAGGAGGAGGATATGGATGAACTGGGTGGAGTGTGTGTGGGGAGTGGACTCTGACTCTGGTTTCTTCAGGACTAGGGGAGACAGGAATGACTACATTTAGTTGGGATGGGCGGGGACACCAGCAGAAGGCATGCCTCACTGACCGGCATCACAGTCTGAAGAAAGCACAACGGTTTGCCGTCACTGGTTCTCAGGGGTGACAGGAGTCCTAGGAGTCCTCTCCGGACCAAGGGACTGCAAACTTGAGCCTCCGTGTGGATGAGACGCTGGTAAACCCAGTGCTCTGGGCGGGTGGGGATCAAGCCTGTGCTCAGGATTCGGACTTTTGCCTCATTCTGGTAGAGGAGGTGCTGGTGGTCACCTCGGCCACAAGAGGGCGCACGGGCTCCAGGAAAGGTGTCTCAGGGCTCGGCTCCGGGAGGGCCGGAGTCAGGTGTCCAGGGGGGGTGGCGGCAGGCGGGACGCCAGGCCCCGACTCGGACCTGGCAGAACCACTCTGTCATCGTCCCTGGCACGAGGGCTATTCGTGATTCATCTGTGAAAGAAGCACGTGCCTAGAACCAGGGCGGGGGGGGGGGCGCAGAGGCAGATAAGCCCACCCGCATGTTGGGGGCGGGGCGCCCACGGGGGGGCGGGGGGGATGGGATGGAGGGCCCATCAAAACCGGGGTCCGAGTGACGTATTGTGCCGTGGCCGGGGACCTGCCGAGTGCTGCGGGGGCGGGCGTCGATTCCGCCTGCGACTCGGGAAAAGGCTTCCTGCCGTCGCCAGTATCTGCTGCGGGCCTTGCAGAGTGAGTAGGAGTTCAACAGGCCAGAACATTTGGGCGGAGGCCGACCGGCCGGGAAGGTCACAGCCCGGGGCCTGCAGGCTAGTGTCCAGTGGCAGAGGGTGCTGGCTACCGAGTCGGAGGAGAGTGGGGTCCGGGCAGATCCGGGCTGTGTGGGGCCGGGAGCTTCTACGGTTTTGGAGGCTTCTTAGGACACGAGTACAAAACCGGGTAGGGGGACTCGGAAGGGTGCAGTAAGCGGGAGACCGGAGGCTTAGGCTTAAGAGCCGCGTGGGAGACCCCCTGTGTGTGGGAGACCCCCTGTGACATCCCCCCTGCTTCCCCTCGAACTCCCTGCCTGCCCTCAGCAGCCGGCTTCCCGCGGGCGGCTGACAGAAGCCTCTTCCTTGCTCCCTTTCTTGGTGCCCCAGAGCCTCCGGCAGCGGTTTGAGACCAGAGCCCAAGGGGCGCCTGGGCGGCTCAGTCGGTTAGGCCTCTGGCTTCAGCTCAGGTCAGATCTCACGTTTGTGGGTTCGAGCCCCACATCGGGCTCTGTGCTGACAGCTCAGAGCCTGGAGCTGCTTCAGATTCTGTGTCTCCCTCTCTCTCTGCCCCTCCCCCTCTCATGCTCTGTCTCTGTCTCTCTATCAAAAATAAATAAAACATTTAAAAAAATAAAAAAATATAAAAAGACCAGGGCCCAGGGCTCCTGGGGAGGCAGGGAGGCTGCAGGGGGATGACTGTCACACCCGCAGTTCTGCCACGGGGTGTCCGTGAGTCTGTCCAGCAGCTGCTGCTCCTGCCTTACATGATTCACGGGTGGGGAGGGTTTTCTGTTGGCCAAGTGCGTCCCCCGCCTCCCGGGTCCCAGCGCAGGACCCCTGGTGGGTGGGCCTCACACGCCGCGCCCTGCTGCTCCGCCCTCTCGCCTCTCGTTTGCCTGCCATCAGCTGGACAGGCATTTCGCCCCAGATCGGCCTCCGGGGCGCCGCGCAGGGGCGGTGACTGGCCATGGAGTGGAGCCACAAACGAGGGCCTGGCTGTGACGTCCTGCCGTGTCCTGCCGTGTCCTGCCGGCAAAGGTGTAGGTGCCCGCCCGGGTAGGGGGCGCGGGCAGTCTGTCTGACCCCGCTGCGCTGAGGGAGCGTGCCCACCGTCACCCCCTTCCCGGGCCGCCGGGAGCCCCTCGCGCACGGGGGTAAGGCCTCTGTCTCGGGCGTCACCCGTGCGGCAGCTCTTTCGTGAAGCCTGTGTTTAGCCTGGGCATCTCGGGCAGGGGGCGGAGGGGGCAGCGAGTTCCCCTCCGGGAACACATTCAATCAGGGAAGCGTTACTTGGCTGTGTTAGACACCGTGCCGGATAGAGCTGCGGGGCCACACCTTGTCCCACGGCCTCCGTCGCGTCCGCCTGGGCCGGGCACGGAGCTGGCCGGGCAGACGTGCAGGTGGATGGGCGGCCGTGAGCCTGTGCGGGGGACGCTCACGGTCAATGTCAGGGCGTCAGCGGAGAACAGGAAAAGGCATCACGTGGTCTGCCCGAATTTGGGAAGCACAATTTCTCTGCTTCTTGTGCCATCGGTTTAGTGAGAGCAATGGCTTTGACCCCCTGACTCCATCTTGGCCCCAGACACAGGCAGAGATGAGCCGTCGACCCTCTGTACCAAAAATGTATGCCGGAACCTTCTCTCTGTCTCTCTTCTGCTCCCCCTAATGGCAGGAACCAGCAATGGTGGAGTGCACGGAGTGCAGGCCTAGCTTGGCTGGCCCCCGGGAGGAGTTCTCTGGCGGGGACTCAGTGAGATGGCAAGGGGTTGGGGGGTGGTCGGGGTGGTCAGCGGAGACATTTCCCCCACAGGTCGCACGAGGTTTGGGAGCCTCTGGTCTGGGGTTCAGCGCACGTCGGGGTGACAGGGCGACAAGAGAGAGAAGAGGGGGGTCACCCAAGGATTCGGGTGTTTCTAAACGGTTCAAGGCCAGATCCAGAGGCTCCAAAGGCTCTGAGCCTCAGCCATACCAAACCGCCCTCGTGTATTGTGTTTTCTGCCACACGCACGAATCATGTTCGTGTGCAAACCTTGTGCTGTGGCCAGGAAGCAAGAGGCTTGGCTGAAAAGGATGCTGGGAGGCTCGAGGACCCCTGGGGTCGCCGGTGTCACCTGTGTGTCAGCTGTCTCCCCTCCTCCCTCTCTCCCCCCAAACATCTGGCAGAGGACAAGAGTCAGGGAGTGAAAGCTGTCCTGCCCTGAACTTTCCCAGAGGCCGTGGGAGCCCGGGGACGGCAGAGGTGGCCGGTGCTCCTGCTCGCCTGGGCTGCGCAGGACTTCTGTCCCCTCGAGCAGAGGCCCGGCTCTGTCCGGGCGGGGACCTCCGCACGGCTCCTGGCTGGCCCCGTGGTGCCCACTCTGCAGGCGTTGGTGCTGTGGGCCCCCTGCCCCCCCTCAGGGCTGTGATAAAACCTGGGAGAAAGAAGGGGACCCCAGAGCCCCCGCCCCGCCTCGAGCGAGTCTCGCAACGATGCCCTAAGGTGTCCTCAGTTACTAGCTCTTCGTTGGACAGAAGACGAGCTCGAAGTTCAGAATGGCTCCCCTAGGGTGGCACGAGGTGTGGGGGGCTCCAGGCACGCCCCTCCTCCGTCACGGAGCCTCCCTAACCCCTCCTCCTGGGAGCCTGGGCCCTGCAGCTGCTCAGGACCCCGCGGCAGCAGCGGTGGTGTGCACCCAGGGGTGGGTGCCCCCGAGACTCGGCACTCCTCCCCCTGGGCCTCAGGTGGGGTAGGGGCCGTCCACACAGAGGAAGTGCTGAGGGCAGGCTGCGCAGGGGGAGGTGGTGCGTGTGCTGGATCCTGCCTCCCCTCCGTGAGGCCCCCTGAGTGAACACTCAGGTACTGAGTACTTATAGGTTCTGGTTGTGTAATGCTCTAGTATGATGGCTGTCAATGACACACACACACACACACACACACACACACACAGGAGAAAGAGGGACCAACATGCGGGGATACAGGATGCCACTTCCTTGGAAACGCTCCGAGGGGGTGTCTCCCCTTCCCCCTCCGGGCCGCCATCTCGGCCGCTGCCGGCAGATCCCCCCCCTGCCCCCCCCCCGGCTCGCCGTGGCATCGTCCCCGTGCTCCTCCTGCGCAGCAGTGGCCCCTGCAGTGGAGGGAGCCCTCGTGCCCCGACCCCGCGTGCCCGGAGCCTGCGGCCAGGGTCCAGGTGCCCTCGCCTCCTTGCCCAAGCAGCTCACGCTTGCAATGTCCCGCGGAAACTTGAGTGCAACAGCACTTCTTAAAAAATCATCTTTTCAGCTAAAACAGACCTGTTACAGAAGCAGCGCGTTATGATTATGGACAAAACTGTTGTGGTTTCTACCTGTTCTTTTCTGCAGCCCTTCAGCTCGCAGCAGGCGTGAGCCGTGGGCGGAAGGAAGTGTGGGGGCCTGTCCCCCCCCCGCCCCGCAGCCGGGCCTGGGGCCTGTGTTCCTTTAGGACGTGCCTTCCCAGAAGGCATCTCCCTCTCCGGGTGGCCTCGCGTTGCCCGACACTCACATGCTTAGTCCACAGCTTCGGTTTTCCAACCACTTTGTCACCTGAGCCTCATCCCAAACCCCTTGTCCTGTTATTTAATACTTTTCCTAAACCTGGCTCACTTCTACAAGTTAAATCTCTTGTTTCTTTAAACGTGTCCTAAGCCAGGAAGAATGTCCACAAGGTCCAGATGTGGCGTGCTAATTGCTCTTCTTAAACACGTTAAGTTACGTGCACGGCTATTGTGGCACCAGGCGCCCCACAGTCACGTCCTGATCGCCAGCGGGCGCACCCACATCTGGGAGGACGGATGTGGAGGGATGCGGGTAGGTCCTTGGCTGGGTTCTGCCCGAACCCGAAAGCCACCTCCTAAGACACCGTTGACAAGGCTTCAAACACTCAGGGACGCTTTCTCCATCCCACCGCGGTCCCGTCCAGCGAACGGGGCACTGCAGCAGGGCTGGGGTGGGGGGGAGGGCGACAGCGACCCCCAGCCCGCAGCAGGCATTTGCGTAAGCTGGTGTCATGGAAACTTGGCTTTGACTCCCCTAAGGTGAGTGACCACAGCTTATGCCCCAAGCTGGTGTCAGCCCAAGTGTTTTGTTTGTTTTTCCTCTTCCTGGTTGCCAGGCTCTCGGCGGAGGGCGGCCCCTCCCAGCTCTCCCAGCCCCGGGTCTCCAAGTAGGACCATCTAAGGCCCCGGGGTTTTCTAGAGACCTGGGACCAGCGGGGGCTGCACGATGTGGCCCTCCCTCCGCGTGGTGTCCTGGCTCTTCTGGGACCCCACCAAGGCTCCGTTCAGAGGACGGGGCTCCTGGGTGTCATTTGTCAGGACGGCCCGAGAGTGTCCGCCGCAACAGCCTGGCTCAGGGCCAGGGCTCAGTGCGCGTTTTCTCCGTCTCTGTCATCAGACGCCCCCTGGACCACTTGGGTCAAGGTCGCCACGTTAGGAAGTGGGCTGGCTCCCAGCAGTTCGTGTGCTCCTCAGGCTCACTGAGTAGAAACGGGGCTGGCTTCTCATTTTCTCACTAACTTCCTCTTGCTCAGAGAAGTCTGAAAACCAAGGATTCTTGGGACTAGAGTCTACCGGAAACCTAAACTGTTTGTTTACCTTAAAGGCTTACTCAAAACAATACATTGGCCAACCTAAACATCTTCGTGTCTAACCTTAAGTACATTCACTATGACTCTCTTCGGGGCGAAGTAACTGGAATGATTTTCTCCGGGAACCCCCTGTGTCCTCACGAAACAGACTTCGGAGGACCCGCCGCTCTGTCCTTCACAGGTGCTGGCAGTCTGCCCCAAAGGGAGTCCCCTTGGGCTTATCGAAAATGACCGATTCCTGGGCTCCTGCTCCGCAGAGTTCGAGTAGACAGGGGTGGAATGGGTTCCCCGTTTGGGGACACCTGCTCTCCACTTGTCCTGACTTGCCTCAATTTTGGAGAGAGCTTGACTGAAGCCACAAGCCGGGGGCTGTGTCACACGGGGGTGTCGAGGCCCAGTAGGCAGGGAAGCAGCTGACATCAAGACCGATTTCTGACCGGGCACTTGGTTACCAGCTCTTGAGGTTTCCTCCTCCATAAACCCGACCGTTAGCATAAAGGATGATGGTTATCTTCCTGCGTGCTTGGAAAGAGACCGTATACATCTAAACTAAAGATGGCATCAGATCATGTCGCATCACGTCACGCGCAAGGGGCCCAACACACAGCCTTGTTTTATGTCATGTGAGCAGGTGATCGATCTGGAGACCATTTCTGCCCATCCTCATCCTTACATTAGAATCAAAGACAGACTGGGGGCGCCTGGGGGGCTCAGTCCATTGAGCGTCTGACTTCGGCTCAGGTCACGATCTCACGGTTCGTGGGTTCGAGCCCCGCGTCGGGCTCTGTGCTGACAGCTCCGAGCCTGGAGCCTGCTTTGGATTGTGTCTCCCTCTCTCTCTGCCCCTCCCCTACTCATGCTCTATTTCTCTCTGTCTCAATAATAAATATACATTAAAAAAAATCAAAGGCAGACTTTTGAACAAGGTTGGCAGACGCGGATTGCTGGGTGTGGCTCCGTGACTTGGTGCCTAGCTGATTTCTGTCCTGGGGGTCAAATGCGAAGCTAGGTCAGTGCAAAGCTGCTCGCTCTAATGCTGTTCTAGAAGATTTGGCCCTCTGTGAAGGAAAATAACTACCACATATCCGGGCGTGCATGTATCCAACCACTGCCCTTCCCCCCCACACCTCCCCTCAATCTCCACAGCAGCCGTGGGAAGTCAGTATTTTTATCTCCATTGTGATATAGGCAAGAATCGAAACGCGATCTTGTTCAAAGTAACCATATTTCCCTCCGCAGAAAGCCTGGCACTCATTCCCTAACGTCCGTCACTAGAGCGAGTACTCTGGTGGCCAAGAATCGGGAAGACCTGTCTGAAACCTCTCCACTCATTCGTGCCACTGGATCAAAAGAACAGGAGGAAGGGTAAAATTTGAGGGGCAGTCGGCAAATCCCTGTGTTGTCTTTTGTTTTTTAAATTAAATTTTAAGAGCAGTTTTAGGTTCCCAGCAACACTGAAGGAAGACAGATTTCCCATAACCCCCTGCAGGAGCAGATCACAGCTTCCCGCATAGTAACCCTCTCGCAGAGTGCTACGTCTGTTACCGGCGCCGATGAAGCTCCCGATGCATCGTCACCCAAAGTCGTAGTTTATACTCCAGAAACATTTCTATTGCAAAAAATAAGAATGGCATGAGATTGCTGATATCTGTTCTTGACGTACAGAAATGGCAGTTTTACGTGGTTCAATTAACACCAAGGCAAAGCGGAAAATCTCCCTTCATTCCTCGCCCCCACCCCCAATTACAGCGTCCTTTCTGTGTGCACCCAGAGGGTGTGTATAACTAGGATCACACTGTATCCTTCCGCAACTTGGATTGGTCTTTGAAAAATGGAATTGGCTATATTTTTAATTTGACTTATAACTGAGGAGTGATTGAAGTAAAAAAGAAATACAGTCGACCCCTGAGCAACACAGGGTTGACCTGCCTGGGTCTACTTACATGCAAAAAGCTACACTGTTTCCATATGGATTATGGCTTGGGCGGGGCCAAAAGCCGCCTCGGGGGCCGCGGGGAGAGGCTCAGGCAAAGCCCCTGCCCCAGGGGGTGCAGACAGGGGGGGGGGGCGGCCTCCAAAGCCCGACTCCCGGGGGCTGGCTGCGGGCGGGCTGGAGGATACCCCCCCCCCCCAGCTCTGGCAGCGATGCGGCAAGGCCCCGCCCCCGGGCTCCGGCAGGTGCACCGCATCTGCTTGCTGAGCTTCACCTGCTCCTCTGGGACGGCTTCTCGGCCAAGTCCGAGCATGCGCGCGCAGGGCCCAGGGCTCGCAGACCCCGGAGGGCCTGCTTCAGGGGCTCCTCCTGGGCTGGGCGGCGTCCGCGAGGTTCAGGGCTTTGCCCCGTTGTCTTGGGAGGCCTCCTCGTCCTGGAAGACGGCGGTGCGGGCTTTGCATCAAGGGACACTCAGTGCCTCGGCGCTGGCCCTCCGCCCACGGACGAGGAAATGTCCGGTCCAGCAGAGCCGCGCCTCGCGGTGGGAACAGCAGCCCAGAGAGGTAGCGTAGGAGGCCACAGGTGCAGGCTGGCCCGGGCTGACCATGGCTTGTGCGTGGGTGGAATAATTCTGCAAACCTGGGAGCTGGCGGACAATAAGGGACTAATCTCAAAATCTGGTGTTGGCTGGTCCGGGGGCAGGGGGTGATTGTGAAGATGGTGGGGAAGGTTGCTGCTACTGAGGGGGCTGGAGGGCGGTGGGGGCTGGAAGAAGGGGCGTTCCGGGTTTACCAGCTGTCCGCGGAGGTCTGAGCATTGGTTTTCTGTTGCCAAAGCTGGACCCTGGGCCATGTTGTCTCCTTGGCCGCCTTCCCCATTAATCCGGATACGTAAGCCCGGGGCCTCCCCGCTTTTCGTTAAAAGTGAATTTTAACGCCTTGTTCTGATTTTGTTTGATGTGGTCGCCAACTTTACTGTTTGTTCCTAAGCTCCTGGCTGTGCGAAGCTAACACCTAGAGAGACCCAGCTACCTGTTGGAGCCTCCCTCTAGCTGGCCAAACTGGATTCATTCATTCATTCATTCATTCATTTACAGTCAAAGCAAGCTGGTAACTGGGAGTTGGAGGGGCCTCTGGAGGGAAATCAGGGTACAGGCGGGTGGGCTAACCATCTGCAAACTTTTCGTGGTTTGGGGTCAATTCGTCCGCACGGTTCAGGAGGCATCGAGTTGCATGCAGGGTCATAGCTGCATCTGCCCCGGCGGATTTTCCAGGGACCGGGCGCCTCTTCCTGGAACGTGAGTGGTGGGACCCTAAGTGTGAGGGTTTTGGCACCTCAGCTCTTTGCGCGGACTTTACGTGTTCTATGCCTGCACGGTACCTGGGTCCTACGAAAATACATTCTAGTGCGATTCTTCGAGTTTAAGGCTTTAAACTGCAGCTGTAAGTGGGGATAATTAGAGATCAATGCCAGTTGGCGTTTTGTTTTTTAAACACAGCTTTATTTAGATGTAATTTACATAATACACAGGTCACCCTTTTGGAGTATATAATTCAGTGATTTTTAGTATATTCACATGTATCTGCAAATATCATCACAGCCAACTTTAGAACATTTGCATCACTTCAAACGACCCCCGCCCACCAGATCCTAGACCCTTTATCTAAACCCCCCCTTACCTTCCCATCCCTCCCCCTCCTACCCCTGAGCAACCAACAGCTGGTTTCTGCCTCTGTGGGTTTCCCTGTTCAAGACCTCTGTGTGGACGGGACAGTGTACGATATTCGGACTTTGGTTACTGACCTCCGTCGCCTGGGCCACCCAGGTGGTAGCACGGGTCCGCACTTCATTCCTTTCCATGGCCGAGTAGCGTTCCATCGTCTGGATATACCACGTTCTGTTTGTCCATTTGTTGGTGGTGGACATTTGGGTTGTCTGTCTTTGAGCTGTTAGAAACAGTGCCGCTGTAAGCATTCACCTACATTTTTCCTGTGGGGACGCGATGTTTTCATTTCGGGCTTCTGCCTCGGAGCGGAGTCCTGGGAGTATGGTGACTGTCGGAAGGACCGGCAGATTGTTTGCCAGAGCGGCTGCACCCTTTTATTTCTACCAGCACCGTGTGCGATTTCTAACTTCTCCACATTCGCACCAACACTTACCCTCTGACGTTTTGATTCCAGCTGTCCTAGTGGACGTGAAGCGGTATCTCACTGTGATTTTGATTTGCGAACTTCCCTAGTGACTCGTGCTGTTGACAGCATCTTTCTTGTGCTGATTGGCCATGTGGGTATCTTCATTATAGGAATATTGAGTTCATTTGCTCATTTTTTAAATTGGTTTGTTTGCCTTTTTATGTTTGAGTTGTAAGAGTTTTTAAAAAAATGTTTTTTCATTTTTGAGCGAGTGCATGTGAGCAGGGGAGGGGCAGGGAGGGAGGGGGACAGAATCTGAAGCGGGCTCTGAGCAGACCGAGCCTGATGTGTGTGTGGCTTGAACTCTCGAACTGTGAGGTCATGACCTGAGCCCCAGTCAGATGCTGAACCACCCAGGCACCCCTGAGTTGTAAAAGTGCTTTCTAGATTTTGGATACAAATCCCTTTTCAGATAGATGATTTGCAAATAATTTCTCCCAGTTTGTCAGGAGTCTCACTTTACTGATGGTGTCCTTTGAAGCACAAAAGTTCTTCATTTTAATGAGGTCCAGTTTTTTTTTCTTTCATTGCTCATGAAATGCCCAGTCACACTTTGGGCGTCTTATTTAATCAAATCCAGGGTTGTATTTACCCCTTCATTTTGTTTGAAAAGTTTTGTAGCTTTAGCTTTTACTGTTAGGTCTTTGACCCATTTTTGAGTTACTTTTTGTGTGTGGGGTGAGGTGAGGGTCCAGCTGCGTTCTCTCGCCTGCGGCTCCCCGGTCTTCCGGGCACAGCTTGTTGAAGAGAGTCCTTTTCCCATGAAGTCGTCTTGGCATCTCTAAAAAATGAGTGGATTATGGTTGCATGGATTTGTGTCCAGATTCTCCGTTACATTCCATTGATTTATAGATTGTGCAAGGCTGCATTGCTTTGTAGTTAAGTTTTGAGATCAGCAAGTATGAATCTTATTTTTTCTTCTTTTTTGCGACCGTGTTAGCGATCCTAGGTCCCTTCCAATCCCACGCGAATATGAAAATCCACGTGTTAATTTCTACAGAGGCCATCTGGAATTCTGACAGGACGTGTTGAATCTGTAGATCAGTTTGGGGAGTATTGTCATGACAGTGAATTAAATCGTCTTATCCTTGAATGTGAGATGTTTCCCATCTATTTAGACTTTTTTTTTTCCCCAACAATGGTTTGGAATACTCAGAGTTTGATTTTACACTATGTTTATTAAGTTTATTCGTAAGTACATTATTCCTTTTGATGCTATTGTGAGGTACCAGTTTTGTAATTTTGTTTTTGTTTTTAAATTTTAATGTTTGTTTAATTTTTGAGAGAGAGAGAGAGAGAGAGACAGAGAGAGACAGAGACAGGGCATGAGTCGGGGGAGAGGCAGAGAGAGAGAGGGAGACACAGAATCCAAAGCAGGCTCCAGGCTCTGACCTGCCAGCCCAGAGACCCACCAACCATGAGATCATGACCTGAGCTGAAGTTGGATGCTTAGCTGACTGAGCCCCGCAGGCGCCCCTGTGATTTTGTCTTCGGATTGTTCATTTCAAGTGTATAAAGATACAACAGAGTTTTACATGTTGATCTTGTATCCTGCAACCTTGCTGAACTTGTTCATGCTAATAATTTTTTAGTGAATTCCGTACGATTTTTCATATGTAAGATGATGTCATCTGTGAATAGAGATAGTTTCATTTCTTCCTTTCCACTCTGGATGCTTTATATTTCTTTTTCGTGCCTTTGCTGCTCTGGCTAGTACCTCCAGCACAGTGTGGAATAGAAGGGGTAAGAATGGACGTCTTTGTCTTGTTCGTAATCTTAGGAGGAAAGCGTTCAGTGTTTTGACCAGTAAATCGATGTTAGCTGTGGGTTTCTCAAAAGGCTTTTTAATTTTTTTCTTTCGTTCTTTATTTTTTAATAGTTTATTGTCAGATTGGTTTCCATATAATACCCAGTGCTTCTCCCCACAAGTGCCCCCCACCATGACCATCCCCCTCCCCCCTCCCCCTTCAGTCCATGGTTCGTCTTCAGTATTCAGTGGTCTCCCTTGATCTGTGTCCCTCACTCTCCCCCGCTCTCTTTCCCCCTTCCTCTCCCCATGGTCCCCTGCCAGGTCTCTCCTGTTAGACCT
>NC_043710.1:108153005-108172319 GCF_006229205.1 Suricata suricatta | reverse complement strand
GGACATTTAGGCTCTTTCCATGATTTGGCTATTGTAGAAAGTGCCGCTATGAACATCGGGGTACATGTGCCCCTATGCATCAGCACTTCTGTATCTCTTGGGTAAATCCCTAGCAGGGCTACTGCTGGGTCATAGGGGAGTTCTACGGATAGTTTTTTGAGGAACCTCCACACTGTTTTCCAGAGCGGCTGCACCAGTTTACATTCCCACCAACAGTGTAGGAGGGTGCCCGTCTCTCCTCACCCTCGCCAGCATCTGTAGTCTCTTGATTTGTTCATTTTAGCCACTCTGACTGGCGTGAGGTGGTATCTCTGTGTGGTTTTGATTTGTATTTCCCTGATGATGAGTGACGCTGAGCATCGTTTCATGTGCCTGTCGGCCATCTGGATGTCTTCTCTGGAGAAATGTCTATTCATGTCCTCTGCCCATTTCTTCACTGGATTATTCATTTTTCAGGTATGGAGTTTAGTGAGCTCCTTGTAGATTTTGGATACTAGCCCATAAAGGCTTTTTTTAAAGCTGAGGAAGTTCCCACTTATTCCTAGTTTGTTGAGCATCCTTATCATGAAACGGTGTTGGATTTTGTTAGATGCTTTTTCTGCATCTATTAGATAATTGTGTAATTTAAAAAATTCTACTGATATTATGTGTTATATTAATTGATTTTGAGATGTTGAACCAACTTTGCCTTCCTGGGATAAATTTCACTTGGATATGGTATATAACCTTTTTTATATGTTGCTGGGTTCAGTTTACCAATGTTTTGTTGAGGCTTTTTGTGTCCATGTTTATAAAGAATATTTGTCATTTTCTTGTGATATCTTTGCCTGGTTTTGGTATTAGGGTAATACTGGCTTTAAAAAAGTGAGTTGAGGGGCACCGGGGTGGCTCAGTTGGTTAAGCATCTGACTTCGGCTCAGGTCACGATCTCACAGTTCATGGGTTCGGGCCCTGCACTGGGCTCTGTGCTGACAGCTCAGAGCCTGGAACCTGCTTCACAGTCTGTGTCTCCCTCCCTCTCTGCCCCTCCCCCATTCATACTCTGTCTCTCTCTCAAAAATAAATAAAAACATTAAAAAAAATTATAAAAAATGAGTTGGGAGTCTTCCCTTCTATTTTTTGGGAAAAGTTTGTGAAGAACTGGTATTAGTGAAGATATTTGACATTGGGCTTTTCTTTATGGGCAGGTTTTTGGTTCCTGATTTAATCTCTCTACTTGTCATGTCTACCTAGATGCCTGTGTCTACTCGGGCAGTCTGTTTCTTCTTGTGTCAGTTTTAGAAGTTTGCGTCTTTCTAGGAATTTGTCCATTCCATCTAAGTTAGCTAATTTGTTGGTATACAGGAGTTCATAGTATTCCTTTATAATGCTTTATTTCTGTGACATCAATAGGAATGTCCCTTTGTTATTTCTAATTTTAGTAAATTGAGTTTTCTGTCCGCCCCCCCCACCCCCGCCCCCGGTTAATCTAGCTAAAGGTTTATCGATTTTGTTGAACTTTTCAAAGAACCAACTTCTGGTTTCCTTTATAATCTCTATTTTTATATTTTCTGTATTTATATTTAATTTCCTTCCTTTTGCTTGATCTAGGTTTACTTTGTCCTTCTTTTCCAGTGTAGTAAAGTGGAAGGTCACACAGTTAATTTGAGATCTTTCTTCTTTCTTAAAGTATGCGCTTACAACTACAAAACACCCTCCAGTCACTGATCCAGCTTCACCCCCATGAGTTTTGGGGTGTTTCGTAAATAATTGTTCCGTCCAGTATGGAAAGTAGGACTTTGACATTTTCAACTACTGTTTACTGTCCATTTCTCCCTTCATGTTTTCCCAGGGTTTATGTATCTTGGTGCCTTGTTACAATGACTATACCTTTCTGATGGACTGACCTTTTGTCATTATGAAACTGTCCCTCTTTATCCCTAGTAACATTTTTAAAAAGTCTATTTTATCTGATAAAAGCGTCGCCACTCAGCTTTCGTCTAGTGGGTGTTTGTGTGCTCTGTCTTCTTCTATCCTTCTGGAACCAACGATTTGTTTCTCTGAATCTAATGAATTTTTTTTAATGTTTATTTATTTTTGAGACAGAGAGAGACGGAGCATGAGAGGGGGAGGGGCAGAGAGAGAAGGAGACACAGAACTGGAAGCAGGCTCCAGGCTCTGAGCTAGCCTGTCAGCACAGAGCCTGACGCGGGGCTCGAACCCACACACGTGAGATCTGACCTGAGCCGAAGTCGGAGGCTTAGCCGACGAGCCCCCCAGGCGCCCTCCTTTCTCTGAACCTAAGTGATTTCCCGTGACCACATCTAGTTGGCCCACACTGTATTTTTAACCCCGTCTGACAATCACTGGCTTTTTGTTTGCTTATTTAATCCATTTCTATTTAATGCTATTATCGATACAGGTGGATTTACATCTGCCATTTTACTTTTGTTTTCTGTGTGGTTTGTGTCTTTTTATTTATCTAGTCTTCCTTTACTGTTTTCTTTTGCATGAAATGGGTATTTTCTATTGTGGCGCTTTATTTCTTTAATGTTTTTTTCACTGGTTCTTAAATTTTTTTTAATGTTTATTTTTGAAAGAGAGAGAGAGAGGGAGACACAGAATCCGAAGCTGTCCACACAACGCCTGACACGGGGCTTGAACTCACGAGCTGTGTGATCAAAACCTGAGCTGAAGTCAGACGCTTAACTGAGCCCCCCAGGCGCCCGTGCTTTTCCACTGTTTTTTAAAGTAGCTGCTCTAGGGTTTACTATGCACAGTTTAGTTCACCAGAATCCGCTTCAGATTTATACTAGCTTAATTGTCGTGACATACAGAGACATATTTCTATATAGCTCTATTCCACTTCCCCACTTTTGTGTATTATTGTGTATTTTGTGTACATCGAGTAATGGTACAAACCCAAGTGTATGTTGGCACGTTACTTTACTAACTAGTCATTTCCTTAGCCCAGTATAGCTTTGCTCCCTGGTGGTGGTATTGACAGATCGTGCTTTTCTATATGTTAGACGGCCAACATGTTAATGTATATGATTGCTTTTCAATTAGTTATAAGAAGGAAGGAGAGAAATGTGCATTTATACTTTAAACACAATTACCTAATTACCTTTGTTTTCTTTGTGTGGATTCACATAATTCTCTAGGATCATTTTCTTGCAGCCTGAAGAACGTGGAGTTTGCTAACGACAGAGGGTCTTAGCTTTTGTTTGTCTGGGAAAATCCTTATTTCACTTTCATTTTTGAAAGATATTTACCAAATGTAGGACTCTTGGTTGATGTTTTTTTTGCTTTGAACAGTTTGAATATTGTTATTCCACTGCTTCCGGCCTTCGCTGCTCTCGCCTGGAAGCTAGATGCTCGTCCTTTGTAAGGACGACTCTGTTTTCTCTTGATGCTTTCAAGATTTCCTCCTTGTTTTTGACGTATGGCCTTTTTTAAAATCATGACATATTTGTGGATCACTTTGTGTTTATCATATTGGGATTTATTGAGTTTCTTGGAGGTATAGATTCTTCTCCGATAAGTCTGCGAAGTTTTTCTGCCTTTCTTTAAAAAAATCTTTGCTCTTGCTCTCCTTTCATTCTTGTACTTCTGTTGGAGCACTTTCTGGTGTCTTCCATTTGTCCGGGATTAGTTCACTTTTCTTCTTCTTTTTATTTTCCTTCCTGTTTTTCAGCTTGCATGATCTCTACCAGCCTAGTGATTCAAGGTCTCTCGTTCTTCTGCTCGTTTAAATCTGCTGAGCCCTTCTAGTGAAATTTTAATTTCAGTTTTTATATTTTTCACCTCCATAATTTCAGTTGAACTCTTTTCTTATAATTTCTGCTGCCCTATTAGCATTCTCCATGTCATGTGACATTGTTATCATCTCTCTTTATTTTTAAAGTTTTGTTTTATTTATTTATTTAGAGAGGTTAGGGGAGGTGCAGAGGGGGAGAGAGAGAATCCCAAGCAGGCTCCCCTCGCAGGGCTCGAACTCACGAACCGCGAGATCATGGCCTGAGCTGAAACCGAGTTGGACGCTTACCAACAGGAACCCCTACTTCTTGTCGACTTCTTAGTGACTGGCTGGGTTGTTTGCGTGAAGTCAGTATTTCCCTGCTAGCGTCCGGCCTCTGGTCTTGCTCCTCAGGGGCTGGGCCCGGAGACGACTTTGGTACTATGGTGCTCGATTTTCTTGACCACACCCAACTCAACTGTTCAGCTCCACCATCGCTGGTTGATTGCTCTGCAGATGAATCCAATCAAACTGTGGCTCCTTGGCCGGAGTCGTTTCTGAGCTCTGTGTCTGACATATGTTTGGGCCCCGCCCGGCACCTCCCATCTGGCTTCTTCCCTGCTTCCCTCCTGCAGACGAGCTGGCCTACAGCTGAGCCCGACCTTCGGTGAGTCCCCGAGTCTCTCTCCACTTGCTTCTCTCCGCAGCCTCCACGTGTGTTGAGGCGCATCTGCTCCCTGTTCTGTTGCAAAGGAAGTCCGTTCCTGTGGGCGGACACTGTGAGCTGTTTCACGGCCTGCCTTCCCCTCAGGAGGAGTCCCGGCCAGGGCTGCGGAGCTGGGGTCGGGGACAACGGCACATCCCTCTCTGAGCGCCACCGTGCCTTCAGCAGCCTGAGGTCCTCTTGGTTTGCCTCTCCTGGGGTGGAAGCTCACCCTCAGAAGCTGAGCCAAGAGTAATTGGGGTGACGGGGTTTTGGGGTGATGGGGGGGTTCGTGGGGTTCAGAGCTGACAGCCAAGAAAGAATTCTTGAAGATGTCTTTGGTGCAAAAAGGTGATTTTATCAAAGCATGGGGACAGGCCCCGTGGGCGGGAAGAGCGGCCCGGGGTTGTGTAGAACGGCTGGTTACAGGCCATGGACTTGGGGGAGGTGAAGTCAAAAGAGAAGTTTCCAGAGAGTCTTTCACATGCTGCAGACTCCCAGGATCCTGGAGGCCTAGCTACTGTCAAGCGAAGATTGTTTTTCCCTCTAGCAAAGCGTGAACGTTAAGACAGCAGGGAGTCCCGGAGAAATGTTCTTCTCTGCCTTTGCTTTAAGTATTTGCCATTGGGCTGCAGGTTAGAAGTAAACTGAATTTTACCTGTCACTTCCTTCTTCTCTTTTTTCCCTGTGTCACTGTGCAGGGATGGTGTTGGGGCCCCACGAAACTGAGTCCGTAGGTGTCTAGGGATTAGGCTGTAGGTAAGAGTGCCTTTTCCTCATCATTTACTGAGATATTTGTAATCCGGCGGAGCCTCCGTTTACCCATCTGTTTTCTGTCCTTTATCCTGGGGCAGCCAGGAGTGCGTGAGGGATGCCACACACGCCCCGCCTGGGAGGGCCCTCGGCTTACCTTGTTCCTCGAGGGGGGCCCCAGATTCTCAGCATGCCACACCCACGGTCGTGCCTTCGTCCAGGGAAAGGGGGCTGGAGGAAGAGGGAGCCCCACTTCTCAAGTGCACTCACCTGAACTTAGCCTCAGCCGCGTGGCCGGGCGCAGGGCGGGAGGCGCTGAGGGCCCATCAGGAGCCCCTGCTGGGCGGAGAGAGGGGAGGGAGGCAGTGGTCTCGGGTCAAATAGCGCCCATTGCTGCGTTTTCACCAAATGTTCATAGATTTTCTTGCATAGACGTTTCTTTATTTGCCGTTTGCCCTTGGAACCCTTTCCAGAGCTTTAAATGTTTTGCTTTTGTTGGTGTTATAATTTCTCACCAGTTTCATTGGAGAAGGATCAGTGGACTTCTCATGCTGTCGTGCTAGAATTTTCTTTCTGGTTTTAATTTTTTTTTAAACCTTTATTCATTTTTGAGAGACAGAGACAGAGTGTGAGTGGGTGAGGGACAGAGAGAGAGGGAGACACAGAATCTGAAGCAGGCTCCAGGCTCCGAGCTGTCAGCACAGAGCCTGACATGGGGCTCGAACCCACAACACATGAGATCATGACCTGAGCCGAAGTCGGCCGCTTAACCGACTGAGCCCCCCAGGTGCCCCTGGAACTTTCTATCTCTAACTTCTGTATTCTTGAACAACCTTCAAGAGGCTGTAACGGAGCTCCTGGACCAAGGTAATCAAATCCTGTTTGGGCCCAATCTAGTTTCCTGATTAACTGAACATAATATGCCTCAATACGATGCCTCTCCCATCAAAGTCCTGTTGGACTGCTGGATGTTTGGATTCCTAACTCTGAGTGTCCCAGAGCCAAGGTGATAATTACCCAAGTTCCGGTCACGCCCTCTCACTGCCCACGTGGTCTCCCTGCCTCTCTGTTTCGTCTCCCCTTTATTTATTTATTCTACATACATCAATCAGAGTGGTTTTTAGAAAGAACAGATTTGGTTACATTACACTGCTTAATGTTTGGTGGGTTTCCCATTGTTCTTAAAATAAAGTTCAAAGTCCTTAACATGCGCTCTAGGACCCCGTTTATTTCTCCATCTCCTCCTGTGCCCCTTTCTGTCCCTTCTGCTGCTTCCGGCCCCCCCCATCCCTCAGCAGCACACGCTCTGGTCTTTCCAGCTGTTACTGGGACGTCCTATTTCAGGCCCTTTGCACCCGTAAGCTTCTCTTAACTTCTGATTCAGGTCTCGCGTGAATGGCCCTCCCTAACCTTCCCGAATGGCTCAGATTCTCCTGTTCTGATGGCAGTCTGCACACCGTATTTCCTAGAATGTGTGTTTTTGATCAACTGATGACTAGGATGATTGTTTGACCTACCTCTTCCCCACAGAACGTGAACTCGTGAAAGCAGGGCTCCTGTCTGCCTTGACCACTCTATGCTCAGTGTCCCGCCCACAGTAGGGACCCCATAGATAGTGCTGAGTGTGGGAATGGGTGCTGTCTGGGCACAGAAGGCCAGGTGTGGGAGGTGGTCCTGCGGCCTGGCTGAAGAGCTGCTGGGAACCAGAGGAAAAGTTCAGAAGAAAACTCCATCCACTTACATTCATGACGACAACCTGGTCTGACCGAGGGCCTTTCTCCTGCCCTTGACACTGAGCCGGCTTTAACTCAGACTTGGAACCGTGAGGTGGGGAATACAGATTGAGCCAGTGAGGATGTTTATTACTAAAAAAGCCATCAACAACAAGTATAATTGCTCCTTTGAATATTCAGTGCATTCTTTGTGATTGACATACATCATGTCAAAGAAATCGATCCTGACTTCAGGGAGTAGGCACTGAACCTGGGAGGCGTTAAGTACGTGGCTCAAATCACACTCTAAGTAGAGACTCAAACTCATGTCTGTCAGGCACCGGCTCTCCAATGAGTCAGCTCTGTCCGTACGGCCAAGGGATCTGGAGTTCGGTGAGTGATTTCTTGCTGACGGTCTCCGGAAACTGGGTGTGAACTTGCGTCTGGAGTGCCTTTTGAACCTTGTACCTGTAAGAGTCTCGAGGGAGGGAGGCTCCTCTTTCATCTCTTATCAAGAGATCACTGAAAACTAAAATCAGTTCCAAGCTGCCCGTGTCTGAGTAGACGCTCCTGCTCTAGACTTTCTTGATTTTACACGCCGGTGTCAGGAAGCCGCACACAACAAAACCATAGGAAAAGCCCCTTGACTACTAACAAGGCGGCACAAAAACAAAGAGGGAAGAGAAGGCACAGGGGTTATCAGGTCTAAGCCCTGCTTAAACTTACTACCTCTGAAAGCTCGAAGTTTGGAAAATGCTTCTCAAAGATCTTAGAACCAAAAGGAAGATAGGTTTGAAAATATATCTATGGGATGAGCTTTTGAGGAGAGATTTTGTGAAAGCACAGACCTAAATTAATAGATGGGATCCCTGGGGGGCTCAGTCGGTTAAGCGTCCAACTTCGGCTCAGGTCACGATCTCGCGGTTCGTGGGTTCGAGCCTCGTGTCGGGCTCTGTGCTGACAGCTCGGAGCTGGAGCCTGCTTCGGATTTTGTGTCTCCCTTTCTCTGACCCTCCCCTCCTCATGCTCTGTCTTTCTCTTTCAAAAATAAATAAACTTTAAAAAATGAGAGGCATGGTAACTGCCTTGAAGTCCTAATGTTCTAGAATCCTTGCCAACTGGTGGCCAAAATTCCTCAGATCTTTACGTTGAAAAGCCCAAATTAAACAAAACACCAGGTAAAGTCTTTCTGCCACCAAAATTTTTCCAAACTTGACTTAATTGAAGAATTCTGATCCTTGTTAAATTTTACCCTAATTATAGACATTTTTTAAGTTGTGCTTCCATTATTTATTTTTATTTTTATTTTATTTATTTATTTTTTTATAATACTTTATTGTCAAATTGGTTTCCATATAACACCCAGTGCTCTTCCCCACAAGTGCCCCCCAACATGACCATGGCCCCCTTCCTACCTCCCCCTGCCCCTTCAATTCTCGGTTTGTTTTCAGTATTCAATAGTCTCTCATGGTTTGTGTCCCTCTCTCTCCCCAACTCTCTTTCCCCCTTCCCCTCCCCCATGGTCCTCTGTTAAGTTTCTCCTGATCCACATATGAGTGAACACGTATGGTATCTGTCCTTCTCCACCTGGCTTATTTCGCTTAGCATGACACCCTCGAGGTCCATCCACGTTCCTACAAATGGCCATATTTTATTCCCTCTCATTGCCGTGTAGTACTCCATTGTGTATATAAACCACATCTTCCTGATCCACTCATCAGGTGATGGACATTGAGGCTCTTTCCATGATTTGGCTATTGTAGAAAGTGCCGCTAGTATAGACATTTTTAATGTGTATACATGCAAATGCTTAACATATTTATTACTTTGTTTCAATGCATAAAAATAAAAACAAAAATGGCACATAATCTCACTTTCCAGAAAACATCTGTTGTTGTTTTTCTAAATTAGATTAATATATGCACCTAGTAATAAAACCTAACCCGTGCGGGAAGATATAGGAAGTAAAGCATCTTCCCACCACCCAGTGGGGAAAATTATATATACACGTGTGACAAAATACATCCTTTTGGAAAACAGACATAAATTCATAAATGTATTTGTGCAAATATATGTACAAAGTATACACATGTAAAAATATATATTCCTTTGAAAAACATAAAATATACAAATATTTGTACAAACATATGCATAAAATATATAAATATACGCGCCATAGTCTTTTAAACTTCGCTTTTTCCCTTTAAACTGCCCTGGAGGTCTTATAAGCCAGTAAGTAGAGGCCAATTCTGTTTTCAGAGTGTTTTCATTTTCGTTTTGAAATGGTTACAAGCCTGTAGAAAAGTCGAAACCAGCATCTCTGTGTCTCTATGTGTCTATACATCAGTGTAGAAAGCAAATCAGAACTTTGCCCCGGATGATCTGGGGAGGGACTGACCTCGCGCCCCCTCTCCGCTGAGGCCCGGGCCGCGGGCGGTGAGCAGAGTCACAGAGCTCACCTCAGGGCGTCACTCCCGTCCGATTATTCCGGCCTTGGCGGTGGCTCAGCCGTGGCTTTGTCGCAGGAGGACCTGATCCGAATCGCAGGGCGCGGTCCGCGGTCCCGTCTTTGTAACCTGCTTCCTGGGACGCGTCCTCACTCTCCTGACTTTCGTGGCCGTTACTGGCGGCGATTGCGGGCGCTGTCCGGCAAGATGCCCTCCGCCCGGGTGTGTGACGTCTCTTTGTGATTAGACTCTGGCCCCGCACCCGCGGCAGGGATGTCACAGCGCTGCTCCCATCCGGAGGCGCACCCTGTGTGGGACGGTGTCGTTGCCGATGACGTTGGCTCTGTCACTTGAGTGGAGCGGCGTTGGCCAGGCTCCCACTCTGTACAGTTACTGCTCTTTCTCTTTGTAATGAGTGTTTGTGGGGAGGGACTCTGAAACCAGGGACATATCCCAGGGGCACCAAACTCTCCATTAATTAATATCTGTATGGATTTAGGTTTCTGTATTATTCAAGAGGTGGTTCCTGCTCGTGGTTATTTTGATGCTCAGATTTTCATGTTTTGGCCAGTAGAAGCTGGCTTATTGTCCCCTCTCCCTCCAACCTTCTTTAAAATACGCTCTGTGCTCAAGGTGGGGCTTGAACTCATGACCCTGAGATCAACAGTTGCAAGCTCCGCTGACTGAGCCCGCCAGGCGCCCCCGTGGGTCTTTTTGACACACCCCAATTATTCCTTAGGCCCTTCTCTTCTGCGGGGAGCCGGGGACCAGGAGGTTCACAAGTTCATCCTGTCCTTTTCACACCAGCCAGGAATCAGCCTTTTCCCCACGCAGCCCTGGTGGCCTCGAGTGCAAAGTGGTCTTTCGAGACCAAGATTTTGGTGGTAGCCGTGTTCCCCGATATCGGGGCACTGCTGTCCTCAAGCCCCCTTAGGACAGAGCTGCACACGGACACGTCTGCATTTATTTCTGTGTCTCTTCGTGCGCAGAAAACCTGACTCTGTGTCAGTCGCTCCGAGTCAGCGCACCACCAGAGGGCTTATTTTACATCCTCTCCCGTTTTGTGTGTGCAACTCCTGCATCCAAGCGTGAGAGAGCGGCCTCCATTACTACTGTATTTATTCACTTGATTAATTCCTGTACGCGGTCACTTCCTCTGCTGCTGCTCGCCCGTGGCCCTTGACCCTCCGATTGCCCTGCTTGTGACCTGACGCCTCGTGCTGGCTGCCCCGTCCTGACTTCAGCTCACCCTGTGTGGGCTCTGACCCCGTGGGCGTCCCCTGCGGCCCCACCGTGGGTGTCTTCCTCATTCCGCCCCGGCTCTGACTCCGTGTGCCAGGCCACCCTTCAGGAATGCCCTCCTTCCCCCGCGTGGGCTGAGGCCCCGTGTCCGGCCGCCCCCCCCCCCGCCCACATGGTCCCCCCCCCCCCACTATCCCTGACTCCTCACGGCAGCACCCCTGCTCACTCCAGGTGGAATCCGACACCTCCACTGAGCGGCTCTCTCCACGGGCACCCTCTTCACCCCACACGGGGCCACCACGGCACCCCTCCAACCACCAAACTGCTGTTGGGACCAAAAAGAGCCTGTGGGTATTCTATTAAGTTCGTTCATATTTGAGAGTGTCTGCCTGCTGTTTTTACATTTCAACAACATCTTCGCTGGATAAAATGTTTTTAGGGTTTCACTTTCTCCCCCTTGAACTTTCTAGACATTGCTCCGTGGCATTAAGTTTCTGTGAAGAAGTCTGAGATCAGCCTGAATGATGTTGCATCTCTTGCTCTTCCCCCAAGAGATTTTTAAATTTCTGCCAGACGGTGGGGGTTCAGTACAGAAACAGGAATCCCACCAAGTCCTGGAAACGGCAGGCAGAGAACACTGCGATGTGGTGCAGGCCGGCGGCCACTGCCCCCTGGACCGGGGAGCAGACGGGAGAACTTGGCAGTGTTCACACAGAGCTGGGCGGGGACCCTCGACCCCCGGGGGAGGCGGCTTTGGCAGCCTGGACTCCTGCTTCTGGAGTGGGAGGTGGGAGGAGAGGAGGTTGGTTTTGTGAATTTGGGAAATTGCAAAGCACTCAGGTGCTTGTAGGAGAAATGGGCCGAGGCGGCAGTGGGCGGTGCCGACAGGAGGCGGAGCTCCCGGGAAAGGCGGATTTCTTTGCCCCCTGGTCTTGCAGTCTCCCCCCACCCTCCCCTGTTGGCAGAACCCGCCCCAGCTGGCAGAGGAGAAGCGTGGTTTGCAGGACCCAAGCTGCAGCGCCACTTGAAAATGGAGGCTGGCCTTGAAGTTGAGAAACCATAGCATTAATAACTGGACCAGCACTTAAATTAGAACGTACCCTGATTTCAAGTATTTCGAATGAACTTTTCCCCAGAACCTAGTATACTCTTAATCTTAGATGCTACCCAGACTTTTCAGGGAAATTCTCTTCTGTCCTGTTAAAAAAAGGTTTTTATAAATGTTTGTTTACTTTTGAGAGAGAGAGCAAGAGGACGAGGGGCAGAGAGAGGGAGACCCAGAATCCAAAGCAGCGCCAGGCTCCAAGCTGTCAGCACAGAGCCCGACGCGGGACTCGAACTCATGACTCGTGAGATTGTGACCTGAGCCGAAGTCAGGCACTTAACCGACTGAGCACCCGGGCGCCTGTCTCGTGTCCTATTTTTGAACATATTTTCCATGTAATTTACTGGGTTCTCAACCTCGGAGTCACCAGTTTTCCTTAGATGGGCTCTTTTTGTCTTCCATAACGATGAGCCTTTTCTCTCGTTCTCTAATCTCTGAGTTTTCCTTCCCCATCCTCCATACTTTCTTTTTTTTTCTTTTTCTTTAAAAATTTTTTTTCTTCAGTTTATCCATTTACATTCAAGTTAGTTGATGTAAGTGTAGTGTTGGTTTCAGAAGCAGGACCCAGTGACTCATCACTCACATGTGACACCCAGTGCTTGTCCCAGCAGGTGGCTCCTCAGTGCCCAGCCCCCCACCTCCCGTCCAGCACCCCTCAATTTGTGTTCTGCATTTGCATCTCTTATGGTTTGCCTCCCTTTCTGTTTTTATCTTATTTTCCCTTCCTCTATATTCATCGTTGTGTTTCTCAAGTACCACAGGTGAGTGAAATCGTATGATATTTGTCTTTCTCTGACTTATTTCACTTAGCATGATACATTCTAGTTCCATCCACATTGTTGCCAATGGGAAGATTTCAGTCTTTTTCATTGCTGAGTAGTACTCCATTGCATATACGTGCTGTATCTTTCTGTAAAAAGTTTTTTAAAAATGTTTATTTGTTTTTGAGAGAGACCGAGACAGAGTGTGAGTGGGGGAGGGGCAGAGAGAGAAGGAGACACAGAATCCGAAGCAGCTCCAGGTCTGAGCTGTCAGCACAGAGCCCGATGCGGGGCTCGAACCCACAGACTGTAAGATCATGACCTGAGCCGAGACGGAGGCTTAACGGACTGAGCCACCCGGGCGCCCGGAACCACATCTTCTTTATCCATTCATCAGTTGATGGACTTCTGGGCTCTTTCTATAATTTGACTGTTGTCAGTGGTGCTGCTATAGATAATTGATTGGGGTGCGTGTGCCCCTTTGAACCAGCATTTTTGTACAATCGTAGTGCCGTTGCTGGGTTGTGGGGTAACTCTACTTTTAACCTTCTGAGGAACCCCGGTACTGTTTTCCAGAGCGGCTGCACCGGTGTGCAGTCCCACCAGCCGTGCGCAAGTGCTCCCCCTGTTCCACATCCTCGCCAACATTTGTTGTTTCCTGGGTTGTTAAAGTTCGCCGTTCTGGCAGGTGTGAGGCGGTACCTCATCGTGGTTTTGATTTGTGTTTCCCTGATGATGAGTGACGTTGGGCATCTCCTCGTGTGCCTGTTGGCCATCTGGAGGTCCTCTTTGGAGAAGAGTCTGTTCATGTCTTCTGCCCATTTCTTCACTGGATTAGTGTTTTCTTGGGCGTTAACAAGGGGCATGTTAGATAAAGGGATAGTATCCAGAACCTTCTATACTTTTCTTAGGCGTTGTCTCTACGTCAGTAATTTAGTTTTTTAATAACACCTATCCTATTCCTTGCTGTTTCTATTGAATATTTATCTCCATAGCGGTATTACGTGGTCCTCACTGTGTTTCCTTAATCTTTCTTCGCCTGTAACCTTCCTTTGTTTAAATCACGCTTTTAGTAAGTGCTTCTGAAGAGCGAAGCAGTGGTGAGGAGCGTCATCCTACTGTTTGAGTCATGTTCTGTTCTGGGTTGGGGTCTTGGTCCCTTTTTGCATTTGGTCTCATTTATATACTTACGCTACACTCCGCACGTGTGGCCTCCACGCCATTTATCGGGGCGCTGAGTCTGACATGATGCGAGTCTGACATCATGACAGTAGACTGTTCTGCATCTTGATTCTGTTTTCAGGAAGTGGAAGCACAGTTTTCGTCCCAAACGACGTATGCTCACTCGTTTCTTCATCTTCTCTCAGTCCTCTCTCCGTCCCCCTCTTCCCCCCCTCTCCATCGCCCCCACCTTTGTTCCCAGATCCTCTTTTCCTCTTCCACTTTTCCCTCTCTCTTCTTTGCCTTTCCAAGTATACTTTATGCCGTTTTCTTCTTCACTAAACCCTGCGTTTCCTAGGTCGGTATTTTATACAAGGACAGGCTTGTTTGTGAAATCAGTGTGGACAGGTTTTTAAAAAGGTGTTTTAAGGAACTGACGGCTTTTGGGCCCTACCCGGGAATATAGAAGCCCAACCACAGACGACACAAAATGTCCGAGAGAGATGTACCCAAAGAAGCGGGAGGCAACTATTAAAGGAAGATAAAATAATACCATCTTAGAGGTTTGTGTCTTAAGCCCCCACAGATCTGTCTTGGAAACTTGGCAGGAGCAATGACCATGGCTGCAGATGCTTGGGGCATTTCCCCCTCCTCCTCACCCAAATCCAAACCCGGAGCCTTACATACTCTGGCCTGTCGGGACAGGGACTATCCTAAGGAGAGTTCCTGAGCGTAAATGAGGGGCGCATGGCGGGTAGACTGGTTTCTTACTGCTCCGGACACATCAAAGGGGGAAGAGGACTTGGAACGGCCATGACCTTGGTCTTCTGGGCCCTCACGGACCAAGCCCACACGCGAGCTTGGGCCAATGGGCCTGACTCAGGGAGCAGTAAGGTAGGCTGGAAAAGAAGACGTAAAGGGTAGTCTTTTCTTAGAGCCCATAGTCCTTGTGGGATCAGGACCGTTAAAATGTCGTAGTATGGACTCCTTATTAGCCGTTGATGCTAGGGCCAGTGAGCCATACACCAACCTACATCTTAGCGGTAGGAGCGCGGAGTTGAGAGAACGCCCCCATCAAGTAGCAAGCATGAGCGGTATAGACTAGGCTCCTGTTTTAAATAACATCATCTTCAACAGACATCTTAGTGATTTGAGGCTGCTTTGGGTCCTGTGGGTCTCTGGACGTGTGCCTCTCTGCTGTAGATACTGGAAGACGGATGTAAGTGGTGGTAGTAGGGATACTGAATTAGGGAGAGCTTCAGTAACGGGTTACTACTGACCCCTAACGACTGACACAAAGACACGTCATATAAATAGTTCTGAGAGTGGTAGGACAGTTTCGGGAGATGGTCTAAAATCTATTGGATTTCCATCTCCCAGCTTTTCAGAGCAAATCATTTTAAGCAATAAAGGATCACAAAAGGGGTGTGGATTCTGGAGCCAGAAATGACTGGATTCTTGCTGTAGCAGGGCTGTGTAGACGGGGGTCACTGTGTAGCTTCTATGAGCTCTTATTTATAGTTTCCTTAAAATATAGAATGAAAATAATATTGGGACCCAAAGAAGTAAAAAGGCAAAAAAAAAAAAAAAGAAAAAAAAAGAAAAAAGGGTGGTGGTAGATTTCCTTTTCGGATCCGCCTGTCTGACAGCCCGTTTGAGAAGCCAGAGAGGATCCTCACCGGAGCACCCTCTTCGGACCGGTGCTGTTGGATTGACCGGTCTCAAACCTTGGAGTTTTCGGAGAGGAAGCAGGTGTTACTCAGTCTGTTACTGTAACAAAATGTCAGTTGTTGAGACTTACATAAAACCTGCGTTTCAAGGACTGTATCAGAGTCTGAAGAGAACTGTTTCCCTAGATAAGATCTTAGGGCTTTCCCTGTCCACCTTGAATCATTCCCGGAATAGAGTGATCCTAAATAATTTCCGAGGAAAACTCTAGTTGTCCTTGAAGGTGGCTCTGTCTCAGCACAGCCACAGCCCAGGGGAGAAGGGTCGGGGCTCTTTATTTCTCCTAAGAAAACATCCGCGGTGTATCCGTCTGCTTTGTTAAGTTCTGAATGTTCGGCTTTGTCCTTTATGAGCAGCACGGAGCCCCTCCCCCCTCCCCCTCCCGCCAGGATCTCACCAGAGACTGTACTTCCCAACGTTAGTTGACAATAGTGATTCCCAGGCGGTCTGTGGAAAGGAAATGTGATCCTCCTCTGCCTACAGAGAGTCCGGGGTTCTTTGATGTCATAAAAATGGAAAATAGGTTATGATCTCCATCATGGACGCCAGAACCCCTCCTGGGGAAGGAAAGGTATTATTTGAATAGCTAATGTGATGGGTTCTTTAAATTTGGAAAATCTGTGGCCAAATCCCTTCAAATATTTGTTCTGTCTCCTTTTCTCTATTTTTAAAACTTCAAAGTTTATATTAGAGCGCGTGTGCGCTGGATGAGCGGGGGAGGGGCAGAGACGGATGGAGACACAGAGTCCGCAGCAGCTCCAGGCTCCGAGCTGTCGGCACAGAGCCCGACCCCGGGCTCGAACTCACAAACATTGAGATCATGACCTGAGCCGGTCAGATGCTTAACGGACTGAGCCACCCAGGCGCCCCCGTCCCCCCACCAAGCAAATTTAAAGGACAAACCACAGCCAGAGGCACCGGGACCCCTTTGCAGATCTCTGGAAGTGTCTCTGTGCAGCCTTCTTGTCTGGTGATCTTGCCTCATAAATTGAACCGTGGTGATCTCCTGGATGTCTGATTCCTTCTCCTCAACCGGACTGCTGGGCCCTTTGCGCCCCTCCCTGTGTTGGGCGTTGGGAGCCCACCCGGTAAGCTGGTCACACAGTGCACCTTGTTTCATTTCTGTCGCTTGGGAGTCATCCTCTGGTGTGACCTTTCTCCCTTCTTTTACCTGTTGTTGTCTGGTGGTCTGCTGATTTAAGGTGGGAGAAGGGATCTGGCCTTTCCTAAGTGGAAGTAATTCTACTATCGTCTTTGTAAAGCTTGAAAATCAAAACAACGATACACACTCACACGCACACACATTTCATGGGGAAAAATGAAATAGTATAAAACATGCCGAGGGGAGCTAAGCATCAGCTTTGAGAGAAGAGTGACTTAGAGGGCGAGGTGGGAGAAGGCTCCTCTGAAGTTAAGAAGCCATCTCGGCAGGAGCGTAGAATTCTTTGAGGCTCGCTAGGAGGCACACGGGCGCTCACCGTGTTACTCTGGGTGCTTCTGTGTGTGAAGTATAAGAAAAGTGGCGGGTGCACGAAAGGGAGCCCAAGGGAGGAGTACGGTTACAGAGCCTCTCGGAGGGGTACGGGAGGTAGAGTGGGGCCTGGGCCTGGAAGGCACCGCTGGGGACGGGGACAGCACAGTGGCCCGCAGAGCTGGCCCGTCTCCCCCCTCGTCGGCCGGGTCTCCGGAGGGCCTGTGGTTTCCCGGCTGGGGCTTTCCTCCGGGTGCTTTTCTCCCCTGAGCCCCTGACGACCTCAGCGCCCACGAGGGCACAGCGCTGAGTCACCCCAGCCCACGGGGACGCGAGCTCCTGCATCAGGTCCTCTGTTGTCCACACGGACGGCCCCTCTCCAACTCCGGCCTCGGTCCCCGCACTGCGTTCTCCAGCGACCGCCCCCTGCCTGGAGCTTGGCCTTCATCACCGTCCCCCTCCGTCCCGCGCCAGGCCGCCCTGTCAGTACAGGTTTCTCTGCTCAAAATCCACTTGTGACCCCTGCCCACCGACGGGGCCCCTGACTCTCCTGGGGCCGCTTGGTGTGCCCGCCTCCCCTGCCCCACGGCGCCCCCGCCGCCTCCACGCTGTGGCACCTTCTCAGCTGTCCCTTCTTCCCCGGCCTGTCGGTCCCCGGCTGCTTGGTTCAAAACCCTGCTCTCCTCCCCACAGACCTCCCACCTCTTCCCCTGCCTTCTTTCTCCCGACCACGTATCGGTATGGTCTGTAATTTATCTGTTAACTTTGTTTGTTGTCCGTCTCCCTCCGCTGGGCCCCACGTCCATGAGGACCGGGGTTTTGATGTTTTATTTATTGCTGTACCACGGGCGCTGGGCGGCTCAGTCGGTTGGGCGTCTGATTTCAGCTCAGGTCACGAGCGCACAGATTGTGAGTTCGAGCCCTGTGTCGGGCTCTGTGCTGACAGCTCTGAGCCTGGAGCTGCTTCCGATTCTGTGTCTCCTTCTCTCTCTGCCCCTCCCCCTGCCCACACACTCTCTCTCTCTCTCTCTCAAAAATAAACATTAAAAATTTTTTTTAAATACAGGCATCTAGAACAAGAGCCTGGCACAGAGAAGACGCCATTAGTGGCTCTGGGGATCCCTGTTTTGGGGGGACCTAAGGAGTGGGGGAAGGGTGCGCCGTCCCTGGTGGCACCACGACAATGGCCATTGACTGCACTGGGCTTTGAGTGTCAGCTCCGTAGGGTCCCCGCTATGACTCCTTCCGTTCTGGACGGTCTCCTGTGACTTCCCCGCTTCCCCTGGCGGCACAGAAACCGTCTGGTGGCCCGCGTGCCCTGAGCGGGCACAGCAGCCCCGCAAGGCCGCCTGACGCCCATCCCCCGCTGCTGCCCGAGGCTCCTTGCGGGGCTCTCGTCTTTCTGGGGTGCAGTCCGGCCCGCGGGTCCCACACCGCTGCCTGCACGTCCTGTTGCCGTCGGACCCCGGAACACGGACTTCTCTCTGGGACCCTCCGGCGTCTCCTCAGTTTTTCCCAGGGCTCCCTTGCCGCTTCTCTTGGTCTGGCTTCCCCGTGCCTCCCCCGGCGGCAGATCTGTTTCCCTGCTTTCTCGGGGAGGCTTGGCTCGGCTCCTGTCAAAGCTGGACTCCTCCTCGGTTCTCTCAGGGCCTGGGGTTTGAAATCTAAAACGAGGCGGGCAGGCCCCCTCTTTGGCTCTGCACTTCCCTTCGCGGAGCCGATACCAACCCGGAGGCTTTGCAGGGAAGGAGGTGCCGGGCGAGGCGAGGGCTGGGGCAGGGAGATTGTGAAAGATTAGAAAACACGGCCCCACCGTTGGTGATACCGACAGCAGCGATGTCGTGATTAGCGTCGCTCGCCGTGCCTGCTGGGTTCCCCGAGCGCTGCGTCCACCTGCGTCAGCACAGCTCTGTGCGTATCTGTTGTCCGGCCTTTTCTTCCCCCAGAAGGGCAAGGTGAAGTCTAGCGAGGGAGACGGATTGGCCCGGGTCCCACGTTTTGCCAGCAGGGCACCTGGGCTGTGGAAGGAGGCTGCTGCGCACAAGGCTGGTGTGTGACCACTGCACCTCTGGCCCCTTGGCACCCCAGCCCCGCGCTGGAGCCTCAGGACCCTGGCCACCGAGGTGCTGCTGCCACACTCCTGGCACTCCCGCAGCAAGGACGGCGCGGGCCTCTCTTCCTTCCCCGCCCGGCAGGCGGCTCTCTCCACCCTCAGCCTCTTCCTGCAGAGCTGGCTTCCAGAAGTGTCCGACCCCTCTTCCCTCCTTCCCCCAGCCCCCCACCCCCGCCTCCCTCCTTCCCCTTTCCCCCCCCTCCCGAAACCTTCCCTCCTTCTTCCCTTTTTCCCTTGGGTTTGGCTTTACAAATAAAATATAAATGTAGCTAAGAGCTCATACCGCAAAAAGGGAAGAAGCGAGAGGGATCAGCAGCAAACAGTTTAAACGTGAACACGCTGCCTTCGGGTCCACAGGCTTTGCAGGGAGGCAGGGAGGCCTCTGCTCCTGCCCTCTACC
>NC_043710.1:108127341-108152905 GCF_006229205.1 Suricata suricatta | reverse complement strand
ACAGTTTAAACGTGAACACGCTGCCTTCGGGTCCACAGGCTTTGCAGGGAGGCAGGGAGGCCTCTGCTCCTGCCCTCTACCTGGTGAGGCTGGGGAGGCCCCTCCCGGCCTCCCCTGCAAACAGCAGTGCCTTTTCCAACAAGCCGAAGGCCCTCCCAGTGCCGGACTCTGTTGTCCGGACCGTTGCTTTGGGGAAACGGGCTAGCTCTGAAAGCTGCAGGATCAGGCGCTCCCATCTTCGTCTGACCCGGCTCATGGAGCGAGCCAGGTCCAGATCCCCGGGGCCCGTGGGAGGGAGAGGAGGAGACGTGGGCCCCGGGCCGGGGCTGCGCGAGGGCGCTAGGCAGCTGACGGGGGCGCTGCGTCTGTCTCCGCAGGCGAGGACTCCGTCAGCACCCTGGGCCTGATCCTCGGCGTGGGGCTGTCGCTGCTGCTCGTGTCCATCCTGGGCTACAGCCTGGCCAAGTGGTACCAGCGTGGGTACTGCTGGGAGGGTGAGTGAGCCCCGGCCCCTGCCGTCCGGCCCCCGCTCTGCTGCCGCAGTTGGCAAGTCCAGGCGAGGCTGCAAACCCTTCGGCAGGGCGTCATGCAAACAAACTTCCTGTGGCGGTTGCAGTGGCTGAAGACTCGAGTGGGGGAGACTGAGCCCTTGGGGGGTGCTGAGCCTCTACGGGGGGGTGAGGGCTCCTACCCAGCGGCAGCTGCCTCTCTCTTCCCTCTGAGACCACAGTCTATCCCCAAGGGCTGTGTGGGGCCCGAGGCCAGGGCAGTGGGCTGGACAGGTGGCCCCCACTCTGGCTCCTTGTGCCTCTCTTCCCCTGCCCATGGGTCTTGGGTCCCCCTCCCGAGCTTGCTTCAGCTTCCCTGGGAGTCTTCCGGAATTTGCTGCGGGACTGCCAGCTCTGAGTCCCATCTGCACTTCCCACAGGGCCCAGGAGAGTTGGCAGGGCACGCTGGGGTCCCCAGAGGTGGAGGGTACTTCTCGGGTCTGCGGCGGACCCCCACAGTGCCCGTGAATGTTTGCTGAGCACCTACGATGTGCCAGAGTACTTTTGCCTAATATGATTTTCTCTAAAATTCCATGTAAGGATGGAATTCTTAGTCTCTGGTTTTTTAAAATTTGTTTAATGTTTTTTATTTATTTTTGAGAGACAGATCATGAGCAGGGAGGGTTAGAGAGAGAGGGAGACACAGAATCCGAAGCAGCTCCAGGCTCTGAGCTGTCAGCACAGAGCCCGACGTGGGGCTCGAACCCACGAACCGTGAGATCATGACCTGAGCCGAAGCCGGATGCTTAGCCGACTGAGCCGCCAGGCGCCCCAGTCTCTTATAGGCGAAGCTGGAAGGCCGAAGTCACGGGTTGGAGACAGACGTAGTCCGGATTCAAGCTGCTCTGCTTCTCTGGGACTCTGAGCTATGGCTGCCCCTGGCCCAGCTGATCAGTGCCTGAAATGGGGGGGGGGGTGTGCCTAGGGGCAGGTTCTGCCCCCAAAACTGGTGGTTCTGTCGGGAAGATGGGGTCACCGATGGGCGCGGGGCAGGCACGCTCCTCCCGGATGGGGTGAGGGGGCACCGACGCTCCCAGACAGCGGGCTGGTCTCCCCCGAGGCACTAACTCTCCCTTTTCTGGTTGTCTTCCTAGGGCCTAATTTTGTCTTCAACTTGTACCAGATCCGGTAAGTAGATTCAGGGCAGGGGTGGGGTAGGTATGGAGCCAAAGCTTACAGTTTCTCTTCCTTGTTTCTTCCCCATGTCCCTAAGCAAACAAGAGAAAAGGAAGGAGCCAGGGTCTGTTTACAAAGTTCAAGTTTAGAATGAACACTTGAACTTGGACAGGATTATGTAAGACCCTGCTGATGGTGATCCTCTAACATTTACACCCAGGGAGGGACCAACCATCCATTCCGTTTATTCACTTATCATTTATTCAGGAAGGATCTGTTGTCCCAGGTGCTGTGGTTTTGATTTCTAGGGGTACAGTGAGCACAGTCTCTGACTACAGAGGAGGTGAACTTGGCAGAGGGTGGCACCAAAGGAGAGGAGGAAATGAAGACCCCCAGGGGCCTAGGGTCAGAAAGCCTGGCACTAAGCCGTCTTGTCCACTCTCTGCCGAGGGCAGGCCGCCTCTTCCTCCGGCCTCGAGAAATGGGCCAACTCCTGTTCCGGAAGGTAAACCAGTCAGGGAGTCACCGCCAGGAAGGTCTTCCCATGTGCCCGCGTAGGGAGTTGTGCTCCCAAGGAGAACCCAGGTCCCCAGGCCCCCCAAAACCCGACCGGGTCGTCTTTCTCAGGAACCTGAAGGAGCTGGAGGTGGGCCCACCCTTCACCATCAGTGGCCACATCAGCAGTTCAGACGGAGGCTACATGAAGTTCTCCGACAGGCTAGTCTGATGGAGGAGGGGCGGCCTCCGGAGCCCTGGAGAGGTGAGTGGGGGGTTGGTGAGCTCCCGGGTGAACCTCATGTACACTAAGGTCCGCAGGTGGTCCAGGCACCCACGCCATCGCGCCAAGGACTGCGCAGAACCCAGGAGGTGATTCCACCCCCCGCCCCACTCCGGGGGGTGGCTCTGTGCCAGGGGATCTCAGGAGCCAAGGCCCAGCCGCCTGCCAACACCAGCCTGCTCCTTTCCACCTGTGCGTTCAACCCGTGTCCTGCCTTTCCTTCCTGGGGAGGTTCTGTTTCCAGTAGATGGAAGCTTCTAGAGTCGAGCTTTCCATCTCAACCCTTTGCTCTGACATGGTCACTCTTCCCAAGAAGCATCGCTCCAGAGCATCCTTTCTGAACCGAAAGCCCAGGAGCTGTCCCCGCTTCCAGCCATGGGTGCTCGGGGCACATCTTCCCTCCCACTGCGGTCGAGCCCATCCCCCTCCACGTTGCAGTTGCCCCTCCCCCCCCCCCCTTCCCGCACCATCTCCCTCCAGCAGTTCCTCGCGGACCCCGGTCTCTCTCAGCGCCTCTGCCTACCGCCAGGTGCAGTGGTTTAGAGGGATCCTTTCTCTCCCTTTGCTTTTTCTGCGGGAGGAGGCTCCTGGCTCGGCCCCTGCCAGGAAGGTCCCTGGGGCACCTTCACCCTCCTGAGTCTTCAGGGCCCAGCCTTGTCCCTTGGTGTGAAGAGTGACCAGGGGCCTGCAGCGGGAGAACCCCCGGGGGGGCGGGGGGGCTGGAGGCAGTCTGGTAGAACAGCAGTGGCTTTCTCAGACACGCCAAAATGGCAGGCGCTTCCTAGGAGTACAGACCCCCTTCTCGGGGCCCCTGAGCTTGCGGAGGGGCCCAGGGGTCCTGGAGAGCAAAGGCCTCCTCCGCGCCCAGCCCAGGGTGAGCAGGGCCCGCAGACCCCGAGGGGAGCTCGCCACGGGGCGCCCGCAGTCACTTCCCCTCGAAGGGCTGACTCCAGGGGCCGGAAACCAGTCGAATCTTCAATAGGCAAAGTCATGTGGGAGTGGAGGTGATTCCAGATACTGTTTTGAACTTTCCTACCAGAAGCCAACTTCCCTGCCCCCTCCGGGCTCCGTTCCGGTGCTTTCCAACCGGCCCCCACCCGTTTACCACGGGGGTCTCTGCCCTGCTGCTGACCAGCGCTGTGCCTCCCCAATAACTTGGAGGTCACTACTTAAAACAGTCTAGAAACAGGATCGTATTCGATTTTCTAGGCTCCTGCAATGGGTGGGCATGCGGGGGGGTGGAGAGCCTGGCTCCCTGTGCTGTGCATTTCCTGTGCAGGCTCGCCCGGGCGGGAGGGCGGCCAGAGATGATAGGAGTTGGGGAGGAAACCAGGCTAGGCGAAAAAAAAAAAATTAAAAAAAAAGGACACAACAAAACCCAGCAGTGCACGAGGGAAGTCGCGAACCGTAGGCCGGTGGACGGCAGAACTGTCTGCCTGGAAAGTCCTTCCTCGGTCCCCTGGTCTGTGCCCAGCTCAACCTGAGGTGGAGCCCGCCCTGGGGCCCCTGACGGAGCGCAGTTCAGTCCGGAGAGACCGAGCTCCTGGGGCGGCTGCGGGCAGAGCAGAGCCCGAGGAAGGCCTCGCCCGCGCTGGAGCCTGAGTGAGGACAGCCCGCCGATGTCCCAGGGCCAGGCGGACGGGACTCGGGAGCCCAGGACAGCGAGGGGCCAGGAGGGGAGGGGACACGCAGTTTGCCCTCCGTCCTTGCTTCCTCAGGGCCGGGCTGCTTTCTTGCTTTGGGTGCTAGCCGGTTGCGAGGGAAGGAAGGAGAGGGTCATTGGCCCCGACGGCCCCCTCTGTGCCCCGACGCCCCCCCTCCATGCCCCGACACCCCCCTCCGTGCCAGGGCCTGGGGACCATTTCCCCCAGTGTAGCCAAGCTCTGACGTAATAAACCCCATCTCCTGACGTGGACGTCTTCATCTGGGCCCCAACTCCTCTTTCCCTGAGTTGGTGGGAGTAGGACAGAGCCTCGAAGGGCCCCGGATCGCTCCGTCCCTGGAGGGGTATTGGGAGAGCAGCCAGGAGGCCTGGACGGGCTGACCGAGTCCTTCTTGCATTTCACTTCTGAGGTTGGGCCCCCTTCTTGAACCCATGGGGTGTCCAGCCCCCAAAAAACCTCTCCGCTATGCCCCGTTCAGCATGGATCCTGGGGCTGCAGCCCGTCCAGGGCCCCCGGTCCCTGAAGGTGCTCAGGACTCAGCAGCCTCAGCAGCTTTGGGGAAGCGGGAGGGGACGGGCCGGGGCCCAGGCGGCCTGCAGCAGGCTTGGGGGCCTCAGGTAAGGAGGCAGGAGCAGCTGTGAGGGCCGGGAGGACGGAGGGTATTTCCCATCCTCGGGAGCGGAACTGAGACCGGCCACTTCCTCTTTCAGGGTCCTCTGACGCGCTCCCTGTCCCCTGCGCCGCCTCCTTGTTTCCCTGGCTTCCGCAGTCCTCCAGGCTAACACAGCCCTACCCTTCGCCCCGGGCCTCACCCACGGATTCGACGGGTTTTTGTTGAGGCCCCGAAGCGGCGGCTTCAGCTTGTTCAGGAGTGAGGAGGGAGCAGAGGCCTGGAAACCCGACTGCTGGTCTGGCTGGGCTTGGCCCACGGACCCGTGGCCCTCCGGGGTCCCCCCAGACCTGTGTCCCTGCTGGGTCCCCCCGGATCTGTGTCCCTGCCGGGTCCCCCCAGACCTGTGTCCCTGCTGGGTCCCCCCGGATCTGTGTCCCTGCCGGGTCCCCCCAGACCCGTGGCCCTGCTGGGGTCCCCCCAGACCTCGGTCTCCTCTTAACCATCCTGTCTGCTGGCCCGAGAGCCGGGAGGCCGTCGGGAGGGCCAGCAGTTCTACGGGCTGGCCATTCCCAGGCCCTGTTCCTCTTTGGTGCCTTTGCCAGGGCTTCCGGGAAGGCCTCCTCCCTCCCCGCCACCCCCTCCTCACCAAGGCCGGTCTCCCGGGTCACCTCAAGTGTCCTCTTCCCCGAGGCTGCCCTCAGGATTCCCAACTGCCCCCGTTAGATCCTAAGGGGGGAGGCGGCCGTGTGTCCCCCATTTGTGCCGTTCCCCACCCAGGGGGAGCCCTTCGTGGGCAAGGTCATGTCCCAGAGCTCTGTAGTAACTGCCAGAAGCAGGCCATGCGGGAAGTGCTCCAGAAATGCCTACCGAGTGGAGTAGAAGCCCCCAGTGGGGCTGCGGAGGCCGCCTGGTCCTGGAGAAGCAGCAGGGACTGTCTGGGCAGCACAGTCCGCAGAGGATGCGTGACCTTCGAGCACATCGCCGCGACTGAAACCTGGTGGCGGCCTTGTGACGCGCGGGGCCTGGCACTGGCTGCATGTTGCCTCCGGGGAGGCTGGGGCTCCGGAGAGGCAGCGTGCCCTGCCCAAGGCTGCGCAGCTGCTGACATACTGGAGCCCGAGGAGAGTCAGACCTCACCGACAGGCCGCCCAGCAGGCTTAGCGGGCTGAGGAAGGAACCCTAGGGAAGAGGGGCTGGTCCCGGCCACCCTGCTGTGCGTGTGGCCACGGGCTAGTCACCTCACCATGGATACACGTCTCGGCGTGTGGGAATAGAGGGTTCGGACAACTTCTCCAAGGCTCTGCTCTGTTACCTGAAGGAGAAAAAGGATCTTCTCTTGTTGTTTTTATCTCTGTATTCTGTGTCTAGCATAGGGCCTGGCATATAGTAGGTGTTCAATAAACAAAAGATGTGAATACGAAGTATATATAGTTCTGATTTTCTAACTTAGGAGGTGGGAGGTAAAAGGTGACCCAAGGAGGTCCTTTAGACTCTCAAAATACCGCTCCGCCTCTCTCTGACTTTGGGTAACTCTGACCAGCATCGAAGACTGGACCCTTCCACCCCAAACTTCTTTATCAGCAAACCCGTGAGAGCACAGCAGGGGCTCCATATGCACAGTCTCCCTTTGTCCTCACAGCGGGGGGAACAGAGGATCTTGCTTTGCTTAAGCCCATGCAACAATGTATCTTTATAATCCTTTGTCCGCCCCTTTGGGCTTCTGTCCAGACTGGCAGCTTCCCGGAGTCCCTGGTCCCCGGCAAGCCCCTCCCACTGGCTTCGGATCTCTTTCCTGGGTCCCCTGGGCGGGTGAGACAGGACCTGTCCTCAGCTCTGAGCTTCCCATTGACCATCCCTTAGTCTTTCTGCTCCTTGTTCTTATCCCCCTTGGACTCCAAATCATCAAATTCTGCCCCTTCTTTCTGCCAACTCAGCTTCCGCTTCCCCAGGGAGACGTCAAGACCGATGGATGGTGCCGTCTCCTCACAGTTAATTACACCTGCTCTCTGGCTTCCAGAACGGAATTCCTGATGTCCCCTCCTCTTCGTCCACTCACACAGCTTCGTAGTAAGCACAGTGGGGTAGCCCAGTCTCTCTTGAGATGAACTGTGCTCCTCTCCTGTTTGGCGGGTTCCTTTCTGCAGGCAGAATTCAGGTTTTATTCCTTTTCTGAGTTTTCTGTGTACCTTGTAGGGCTCTGGCCGTAGCCAGGAGTGTCTCAGGAAGTTATGCAGACTCTTCCTGTCTTTTCCGGGAAGCGCGGGCTTTGCTTGACTCCCCGTCCTGTCTTGGGTGCTCTGAAAACCAAGCCTTTTGACTTTCTGTGCACGTCCTCAGTCATGTGCAACCCTGTGGTCGTCATCAGACCAGTCTGGCCCCAGAGCACACACGGACGGTGACTCTAGACTGGAGGGCTGCCTTCAGGACTGGTGGACCAGGAAGGGGCTGGGCGGGTGAGGAGGGGTCTCGGCTCCCCTCTAGTTTTCCTTCAGTCGTGCTGCCCTCAGTCCCTGCCAGTGGCCTTGCACGGCCAGTGTCTGTGATGCTCTCTCCCTGCCCCCGGGGTCCAAGAACTGCAAAGGGGGAGCCCATGGGAGCATCGTTACCTTATTTAAAAAACTGCTTAGTGATCAAAAGCTGTCTAGAAGCAGTGGTGTTTAAGCGGATCTGGTACAAACAGGAAGCCGGTGGCCTGGTGGATTCTCACATTTGGAGACCAGAAGTGAAAATGTTCTGTCTGCCCAGAGTAGCAAACAGGCCAAGAAAACAACAGGTGGGGGTGGGGGGGTGCTGGAGGTCAAGGCCTGGTGAGCTCCCGTCTCCTGGATTTTTACCTGCAGAGCCCCTGGGGGGGCTGTCTCTCCACTCCCCAAAGCCTAGGATAAGGTTTTTCATACATAAGCAGGGAGCCTTTGGGAGGCAGATGGGTGGAAAATGTAAGAAGCCTCCAGTTTCACTGTAGCCCCAGCAGCTGGTGGGCCCTAGGTGCCATCGGACCTGAGGCCGGTGAGTTCCCTTCCGCAGAGCACGGGTGACTTCAGCTCCACGGCGCTGGGGGAGGGCGGCAGGGGAGGAGGCAGGTGGAGACGCCTGGGCGTGTGTGCCCACGAGGCGGAGACGACTTGCCCGGGAAGGAGAAGGATCCGTATCGTTGCCGCTGTATTCCCAGAGGGCCTGGCAGGGGCTCGGCGAATGCTCGCTGAAGGAGTGAATGCGTGCTGAATACTGTCACGGTCCTTTGCCTCCTGACCACATCCCCTTGCTCTGGGCTCCTGTCTGGTCTGTAGCCCTGGGTCCCTACAAAACCTAAGAGCCATGGGGTGGAAACTGCAGGGAAGGGAATAATCATGGTGCAGCACCACTGAGCTAAGGAGACAACAGGCCCGAAAATAAAATTTCAATCCCATTTACGTATTGCCTGCTTCCTCTTGGGCTCAGTCTGATGGGTCCCAAGGAACGGTGCAGCTTTAGGCTGCGGTTGCCAGTGTGGCTGTGTTACGTTTGGGCCTCGGACATCTTCATCTTCTTTCATACATTTTTCCTTGCGAGGAAATCCATTTGTGTGTGCGATGATTCGTTACTCATCAGATTAACCGGGCACGTACGCTGTGCGCTGGGCGACGGTTGGGCAGGAAGGACACGGGGAGGTCTCTGCTCTGGAGCTCCTCGTGAAGTGAGCACCGGCCTGGTGGCACCCTCGCTGACAGCGCTGTGCCCGGGCACACGCGGGAGAAGCCAGGTGGAAGCGTGCTCTCTGCGTGCGGCCCGGCGTCGATGTGCCGTGACTGAGCTGGGCGGGCCGAGAACCCGGGTCCCCTGAGCTCTGGGCGAGCCTGCGTTCTTTCCGCTCTGCGGGTCTGTCCCTCTGTCCGCGGGGCCTCTCCAGACGGACAGCCTCCCACGGAGGCCCGGCTGCAGGCCTGTCCGTCGGTCTGAGTGACTGGAGAACATCCCCTCTGTGTGAGGGTCCCGTCTCCTTGGTGCCCCTGCACCGTGCCCTCAGTGCCCGTTAGAGGACACGTACCATCTCTCGGCCCCAGGTTTGAACTGTGGGCTCAGATCTTAAAATCTCTCAAGTTTTGGGAGAGCCTCCCAACCTCACTTTGCATAATTTAATACATTTCATCTTACCCCTCTTAATCCAGTCCAAGCAATGTGCATTGAACGCCCGCTGTGGCCCCGTGAGCATCTCCATCACGGCGCGGGCAACAGGTGCCTCCGTGCTCCGCCCACATCCTTGGCTCCGCCTCCACTTCCAGCCCGCTGGGAATGGGCTCCCACTTCATGCCGACACAGCGTCTCCAGTGTCCGCCACACATCACCTGGTCCCCGCCCTGCCTCCTCGCGGTCTCGGGGGCCCGGACAGCCCCACGCCCCAGCAGCTTGAGGGTGGAGCCCCTCTGGGGGAAGCCTCACCCGTGCAAGAGCTGAGCGCCTCTCCCGTCAGCGCTCGGGGACACCCGGAAGGGGCTTCTACGCTCTGTAAGGAACACTCCAGTGGGATTAGGACCCAGCTGCTCCCAGCACGGCCAGCTTCATAGCATATCCTTGTTTGGGCTTTTCCTTCTCCTGGCTTCTTACTCTCTAGTTCCCTGTGATCACCTTCCAAATAAACGACCTGCCCCCAGGCCTTGAATCCAAGGTTCTGCTTCCGAAGGGATCACACTCACCACCTTATATTGTAAGTTTGTCCTGACTCATTTGTTTCCTTGCTCATTCCTTCTGCAAATGCGGCCGCCTGCTCTCGGCTCGTGGCCGCGGGACTGTGGGAGCGAGTGAGCGAGAGAGAAGGTCTCGGTCTTCATAGATCCACTGTCTTGGGAGAGACAGGCTAGGAGCGAAGAAACACATGGATGGGTCACGCGATTTCAGGTTATAAGTCCTCTGAGGGGGAGGGGAAGCTACGGGTGGGAGGGAGATGGGGAGGAGACTTGGAGGGCGGGTCAGCAAAGACCCCCCCCCCAAGGAGGCCGGGTTTGTGAAGACGCTTGAGTAAATGACACAAGCGGGAGATGCGAGGGAAGCGAGGGGGGGGGGGAGCGGGCGGGGGGCGGTGCTGCGCGGTCGGCAGATACCAGCTCGTTGGGACTTTGCCTCTGGTTTGGCCCAAGATCAGAGGAGAGGGCTTTCACCTGGGAGGCGGTGTTTATGAAGACCGTGCTGTCTGCTGTGCACATGGTGCGAGTCATGTGGTTGTAGGCGGCAGGTGTGGAAGCAAAGGGAGGGTGAGGGGTGAGCCGCGGTCCAGGGGAGACGTGGTAATGGATTTGACCAGGATGATGGTGGGGGGAGGACCAGTGATTAGACTGACCGCATACTTGGAAAGGCAGGGCCGACCGGACCTGCCCGGTGGCTTGGGTGTGGAGTGTGAAGGATGGCCCCTGGGTTCCGTCCGGAGCAACCGGGCGCATGACGGCGTCGTCACTCGGGAGGGGGAGGGGAGCGATGGCGTGGGGGGGGGGTCAGGCCTTGTTTCGTGGACTTCACAATGTTGAGGTGCGAGCCAGCCGTCCGCGTGGAGCTGCTGTGCAGGCGGAGCCTCCGGGGCAGTCCTGCTGGCGCATTGGGAAGGCACCAGCCTCCAGGTGGCAGTTAAAGGCACGGGGACTGGGTGACACCACCTCGGGGCAGTGGGGACAAGGGCAGAGTTTAACAGGACATGCGATCATTACGTTCTGTGAAGGCGTGGCCTTCGCATGTTCGTGTGCCGTGCCTCCACCACCTGCAGCCTGTTTACAGAGCCGGACCCTGGGGATCCGAGCTCAGAAATCCTGGCCTCGAGGAGCCGCTTGGGAAGAGGAGCCTCGGGGGATCCTGATTCCGGAGAACTGCCCTCGGGGGCGGGCAGATGGGAGTGGGGGGCAGCGGGGGGCATACGGCCAGGGTCACGGTGCCCAGGACCCTGAGGGGTGCTTCTCTCCTCTCCAGAGCCACCGAGAGCCCTTGACCTCCGCCAGCCCTCCCTTCCCTGTGTGGGTGGAGGTACGTGGGTGTGGCACCCTCTACCCAGGCCTTTGCCAGTTGTGTCCCAGCGTGCTCCAGGCGCCCCTCCCGGGGCCGCGCCAGAGCTCCCCTGCCCACAGATCAGCTGACTTCCTAAACCCCCAACTGTGCCTTAGTCCAAGGAGCGACAGTGCGCTAATGAGGCTCCGGCCGGGGGCTAGGAGGTGGGTGCCCGGCTCACGCCAGTCACTCTAAGAGCAAAGTGATGGTAGCCTGCCTTTCCTCCAGGCGGGGGCGTGCGTGCGTGTGCGTGCATGTGTGTGTGTGTGTGTGTCAATAGGTGAGTATTTCAGCTGCCGGTTGGCTGGGTGTGTGTGTGTGTGTGCACGCGTGCGTGTGTGTGTGTGCGTGTGTGCGCACGCGTGCGTGCGTGTGGGGGGGGCTGTCGCCACATCTGTGTCCTCAGTTCCACCCCCAGGCGTGAGCTCTCCCCTGCAGTGGGGCGGCGTGAGCACACGGCTGCACCTCCGAATCCCCAGCCCGGGGCCCTCACCTCCGGCCCGGCCTGCTGCTGGGGACTTTTCCTGGGTGCGCGTCCTGGGCGCCCGAGCCCTCGGCCACCCTCTGTCCCCTGTGCCATGTCTTCCCGTGCGCGTGTGACTGGGATCAGCCCCTCTCACTGCAGCCGGTCACGGGCACTTGCCAGCTCTTTCCGCAGACAGTCGGAATTCTGCCTTTTCAGTGGGTCACCTACTCTCCACCCTGCTGTCACTGCTCAGTGTTGTCCTTGGGTTGGATTGTCATTGAAGCCCGTTGCGGACTAAATGTGTCCCTTCCAAGTTCTATGTTGAAGCCCTAACTCCTCACGGGCTGGTGTTAGGAGCCGGGCCTTTGGGGTCACATGAAGTCATGAGGGTGAGGTCCCCATGATGGGTAAGTGTCCTCACGAGAAGAGGAACTACGACCAGAGGCCTCACCTAACTGGAGCGCGCTCTTTCCTCTCTCTCCTCCCCCTCACCCCTCCTCCCCTCCCTCCTCCTCCCTCTTCCTTCATTGAGGACAGAGAAGGGGGTCATCCACAAGCCTGGGGGAGAGCCCTCACCAGGAACCAAATTGGCTGGCACCGTGATCTTGAACTTACAGCCTCCAGAACTAGGAGAGCTGTCTCTCGCAAGCCCTCCCCCACCCGCGGCGGCCAGAGCCAATAAGCCAGCCTCCACTTCCTTTCCTCCTCCTCCTGCCAACACCCCGTCTTCTTCCAGCTTTGTCCCTTTCAGGGTGCCTGTGGCTGATGGTCATGATGTGTTTGTTAGTCTGTTGGCCCAATGTCCATCTCCCAGACGGCTTCCTGCATGAAGCTGCGCCCTGTTGTTCACGGCGGACCCAGGGCTGAGCACCATGCCTGGCACACAGTAGGTGCTTACAAATGCTTCTTGATGACGTGATGATGACAGGTGCCTCCCGCCTTGTCCCTTCGGCCTCCGGCCTGATGCTTTGGCCAGGATGATTTGTTTAAAACCCTGACCAAGCCCTTCCTCGTCAGCGTGTTTATGGGGTCCTCCCCCCACACCCTTGTGGGGTATTTATGGGAGGCAGGCAAACAGTAAGACGATGCGGGTAGTGAGGGAAGGTGCTGGGAATCTTTAATAAACACACGTTTATATTGTGGATTTGCTTTAGAAGTAACCCTGAAACCCATGAGCACTACAGGAAATGGGTGAGTCACACCTCCCACTACCTGGTGTCCTCTGGGCCGGGGCTTCAGAAACTCTGCCCGGGCTCCTGACCCTCCCCCAGCTGGGCCGCGGCGCACTGTCCCCTGTGGGCACGGCCCATGGCGCCCCTCTCCCCGCCGCCCTGTGTGGGGTTCCGAGAGCTTCCACCCGGCGGGACAGTGTGGGCTCCGGGGCCACGACCTCCCTCCCGACCGACTGGACCCCTCGATGGTGCCTTGCAGGTCGGGCAGGGAGGGTAGAGGTCTTCGGGGAAGACCAGGCGGATTCTCTGATACAGCTGTTTAGAAAGTTGGGAAAAGAGTTCAATAGAATTTCCTGTTGGGTCAGCGTGGCTCCATTTCCCCCATCTCCTGGGTAAGAGGAAGTTCCGTTAGCTCACAGAAACGCAGAATCACACAATCCTCGGCCTGGAAAAGCCCTTGAGGGAGATTACTCAGTTTAAGAACAAAGAGGGCCTTCACTCGGAGTCGAAATTCCCAAGAAGCCGGTGGGCATCTAAGCCTCCTCTAGGGGAAGAAGGCCGTTTCCCCCTGGAGCCCTGGCTGCCTGCCGGGCGGACGGAGAGGGGCCTCAGCGCAGAGGGGACCCCGCACAGGCAGGCCGGCGACGCCCGCAGCGGAGCCCACGTCCTGGGACCCCGGCCTTCCAGCTGCTGAGTCCTCTCACTCCCTCCATCGTGCTCAGCCCCCTGCCCCTCTCCACCCGAGCTGCCTCAGGGGCCTTTTCCTGGGGCCAGAGCCCACCTCCAAGACTCGTTTGCAGGAGAAAGTGGCAGAAGCCACGCTTGTCTGAGCAGGTCCCGAATGGCACGGTATTAGTCAAGTTCCCTGAAGATGATAGGATCAGCGCTTCCCCAGAACCGCTGATTTTCTCAGAGCGAGATGGGGAGGGGCATCACCGGAGATAACCCGGGGAAAGGAGGTGAGGTGTCCCCTCACCTCCCCGAGGATCCGGGCGGGTCACCAAGGGCACAGCGCACACAGACCCTGGCCCCGACCCCGCGTTGGCTCCACCTGCTGAGCTGAGCTCGGGGGGGAGGCAAACCCACGTGTGGCTTTTCGTGGAAAGCGCAGGCTGCTTTCAGAACGAACGCAGATGGCTTCCGCACTTATGAGAAGCACCCGCAGGGCCCGCCTCCGGGCCGGGGAGCCGGGGCTCCAGGGAGGTCTGCCTCTTCCAGGTGGTCAGAATCCGCACTCGGAGCACTGTCTTGGGGCGTCTGGCGGCGGCTCAGCTCATGGTCTCGCGGTTCGGGAGGTCAAACCCCACGCGGGGCTCCGTGCGGACAGGGCAGAGCCCGCCCCGGTCCTCCGACCCCTCTCTCTGCCCCTCCCCCGCTCACGCTCTCTCAGGAAAAAAAAACCAACCCGAACCCATCGTCTTCCACGTTTCCTTTTCAGCCTTCCGAATGAACGTCTTTGTCACGCGGTGTCACGACCGCGCGCTCTCATCCGCTGCGTATGCGGCTTGGACCGCGTCCGGTCTTCGTCCCGCTAAAGCGACCTCACATATTTTATTCCTCCTCAGCCTCAGTGATCAGCGGCCCAAGACTCCCCCCAGCCACCGTGTCCTCAGAAATTCGGTTTCACCAGGTTCCTGGGGTCCTGACAGTTTATTGGAATAAGAACCTCCGCCCCCGATTTACAGAGCTTTTCTCTGGAGACCCATTCAGACCAGCCCCTCGGGGAAACTCACGTCCCCGAGTGAAACGCGTCAGGCTCGGTTTTCTCGGCTTGCAGATGAGGACATGCTTCCGAACAGTGGGGTCAGAACCAGGTTCCTGAAGCACCCCGAATTCTTTCACGGCACTGTGCTGTCTCTTCAATAAATAAGTTAACAGGATAAATAAATAAACCTTCCAAGGGAACCCTGAGGAACTCTGCAGCCTCCAGGGTCCAGACGGAGGCATCTGGGGGGCGGGGGCAGGGGGTGGTCCTGCCTGGTGCCTGAGCGGGCGGGTCTGCTCTGGGGTCGCGGCAGGAAGGCACAGGGCCACACGGCGACTCTCGAGGGCGTGTCAGGCCCGTCGCACCTCCGGCTTGGCCGCCCGTGTTCTGTAAACTGGCTTTGAAGGTAGACTCTTAACCCTGAGTGTGGGGAGGCAGGCCGCACCCGCCCCTTGCTGGGCTCTCGGCCGGTCGCCAGGCACTGGGGCCGAATCAGCTGGCCCTGGCAGGAGAGGGAAGCTGGTCCCGTGCAGACACGGGTGTCGCAGCCCTCTGCTTCCCAGCCCGGGTGCACACCGGGCCGGAGACACCGCCCCTGCGCCCAGCCTGGAGGCCCTCATCCCACCACTGCCAAGCTCCTGCGGCTGAGCCCTGAGCAAGCGGCGCGCCTCCTGAGGGTCTGTCGCCGGAAGGCAGCAAAGAGGTGCAGTTCCCAGCCAGGACCCTCTGGGGCAGGGAGCTGGTGCCCAAGGCCGCAGAGTCCCCAAGGGCTGGGTTTTGACCGGTACAAATAACCAGGGTGTCGCCAGTCCTGTCAGCAAGGTGGCAGGGGTGGCGGGGGCAGCGAGTGGCCTGGTCACAGAAAACCCTGTGATTCCCCTGGGCAGTCTTGTGCAGGACAGCAAGAGCCCGAGGAGTGGGGGAGATCTCTGCCCTGCCCCTCCCGGTCCTGCCAGAGTCCCTGCGGCCCTGCCTGCTGGATGGGCTGTGGCCCCCACACACCCTCCCTGCACTAGGATGGCAAGGCGGCCTCTCCCTGCCCTGGGTGCCTCGGGCAGCCCTGCTGGGCCTGGCTGGGGCTGGAGCCCCTGAACTTGCGGGGAAGAGCGCACACTGGCCTCTTAGTCACTTCTGACCCCTGGGGCCCCTTCTTCTGGTCCGGGCAGGGCATGGCTGAAATCAAAAGCAGCCCGGTCGCCTGAGTCACTCGTTTGAGTGCAGGCTGGAGATCAGAGGCAGGGTGAGCAGGTTCGAGTCAAAGCTGCCCAGCAGACCACCTGGGGCCACCATACAGCCCAGAAGGGCAAGATCACGGTCCAGGCTGCCGTCAGACGCTCCCAGGTCCCCGGAGCCGGTCAAGCCCAGAAGTGACCAAGCCTCAGTGGGCAGAGTCCACTTTCCAGTCGGGGTCCGTGATGCAGTGCGAGCCATGGCTGGGTCCTGTTTCAAGTAGCCCTTGGTCTCCAGGCTCGTCCTGGGCTCGGGGCCAAGGCTGGCTGTCGAGGCGGGCTCCTCCTCCAGGCAGGTCTGCTTTAGGTAGCCCCGGAGGGCCGCGGGGCCGGGGTCTTCTTCCCCAAGCACCTCGGGCCCTGGGGGGCTGACCTGGCCCGAGGCAGAGACACCCTGCGCGTCCCCAGGCTGCCCCTCGGAGTTCGGGACTAGGCCAATGCCGCTGTCGCCGTGGCCCTGGCTGCCGCTGCCCGCCCGCCGCTCCCAGCGGGGTCCGGTGCTGGGACTGAGGCTGGGCTCCTGCAGGCAGATCCCGCTGTCCGTGCTGCCGCCGCCGCCGCGGTCCTCCGGCTCCCGGGGCGCCCCCTTTCCCACGGGGCCCCCCGCCTGGGCCTGCGGCGCAGGCAGGGGGAAGTGGGGCTCCTCGTGCTGCAGGGACGGCTTGGCGCTGCCAAAGCCGCTGTCTGTGCTGCCGTGCAGCTCCGAGTTCTTCAGCTCCGGGGACACTGTGGGGAAGGCCTCCTCGTCGAGCGGGTGGATGGTGTCCTGGGACTCTGGGCCGACAAGCTGGACCACGAAGCTGACGGGATGGGGCTTCTCGAAGGCCTGGGGGAGGGCGGGGTGAGAACAAGGGTCACTGTGGAGGGAGCTCCAGCCGTGCAGGTGCAGGCGGGGCCGCGTCGGGAGGGGAGCCCGAGGAAGAGCTGCTCCAGCCGGGGGGCCCGGGGGCTTCTGCGCCCTTCCAGAACCGACCTCTCCTCCTAGCACGGTCCCCCGCTCGGCTCCGGCCCGCGTGCTCCCAGCCCGATGGAACGGGAGGCAGGACGGAGCCTGCAGGGAGCGGAGACTGCTCTCAGCTCCGTCAGCACTACTTTCCACCCCTGAGGGCAGGCCGGACTCTTCTAGATGGATCTAGAAGTGTGGTTCCAAGCGTTCTGACTACGGCCCTCAGTGAGCACTGTGTCCATCATACCCGCACACACACGGCCGGGCAGCACATCACTCCTGCGTAAATCACTGAAGCCGGCTTCACAAGAGAACACTTCTCGTTACTACCCCTGAACTGCCGTCTACACTGCATGTCGAGTCTACACTGCTCCTCTTTCAGTCTGTCCTGGCTTTCCTGTCCCGTCCTGTCCATCGTCCTCGCTTGTCCATTCCTTTTATTTTTATGCTGGATGTGAGACACCAAATTGTTTCCTCTCGTCCCTGAGTGTGCCTTGCTCACACAGGTGGCCGCCCCGTGGGGCAGGGGGACAAGCGCAGAACGGCAGCCGAGGGGGACCTGCTCCCCACGGACCGCCGGGAGTCCCGGGGAGTCACTTAGCCCCTCCCCCTCGCCGCTCTGGGCTTCTTCCCGCCCTGGACCGTGTCAGCCCCTGCTCTCAGGGCCTGTGACAGGCTACGCCTCGTGGTCGGAACACGCTTCCCCCAGCGCCCAGGCTGCGTCCCCCTCGCCTCTCAGGGCTCGGCTCAGACGGCGACTCCCCAGAGAGGCCTCCCGACCACCCTGGCTCGGGCAGCGCCACACACTCTCTTTACAAGGTTATTTATCCATTCTGAGACAGAGTTCTCACTCCCTCTCGAGCAGGCGCCACACTTGTCAGCGCGGCGCTCGAACTCACGAAACGTGAGATCATGACCTGAGTCGAAACCAGGAGTCAGCCTCCTGACTGCCTGAGCCACCCAGGCGGCCCTGCATTAACCCAGTTTACTTCTTTCTAGCACTTTGTTCCTGGAATGATTTTTAGTTTATTTTCTGCCCCCTACCAGGACCCACTAGTCAGACACACTTTCTCCCCACACCCAGCGGAATTCAAGCAGCTTGAGGGCAGGACCTGCCTAGTTTTGTTTGCCCCTCCGTTCCCAAAGCTGAAGCTGAGCTGGCTCTTGTTAGGCACTTGTAAGGTTTGTTGACTGACTGACTGACTGTTGCACATCTGCCCATATTCCCTTTCTAAGGTTTGACTCCAATGCAGCTCTTACTGGTTGAGTTCCTGTTGATACCACATAGGGTGGTGATTAAGGAAACCTGTTTCTAGAGCCAGACTCCATGGCCCAAGCCCCAGCTCTGCTTTTCGCAGCAGTGTCATCTCAGCTGAGGGATCTGTCCTGTCTGTGTTTAGGGTCTTGCAGGTAAAATGGCAGTAATGACAGGACCAGCCTGCTCGGCTTGCAGCTAATGTACAGAAAGTGCTTCCACCAGTGCCTGCTGCACAGAAGCACTCGGTAAACATTTGGCGAACTGAATTTTACGCTCTAGTCTCTAAGTAGGTGTGACCTCTGTGTCCTCGGGAGGAATACTGAACCTCAGAGACGTCAAATGACGTGCACAGAGTCACAGCAGCACAGAACAGACCGGGGATCTGTACTCTGCTGGCCTGATCTGAAATCGCCACGTGTCCAAAGATCAGATCAAAACGGCAGACGAGGGGGATAAGTGAGTGAGTGTGACGGTGCTCTGTGCGCTCGAAGTTCCTGATAAAGTTCGCAGTGGCCTGTATCCTTCCAGGAGGGGAGCTGGGCTGCCTTTACCTTGAGGAGGAGGAAATTCTCAAGGAGAGCGCAGTCCATGATCCAAGCGTCACAGAGGAGCCAAAACCCTGAGGTTGCCCGCCCCGCCTTTGGCATTTTGTATCTAAGTCGATTTCACTGGGCCGCATCGGAGCTAAGAGATTACACATCGGCTACCCCACAGGCTGTGATCGGGCCCCCGGGGCCGGGGGCCACATCAGTCCGCGTCACCCTGCACAGCGCCCTGCAGGTCACAGGTGCTCTAACTGCAGCTCAGGAGTCAGTTTGCTCATCTCTTCCTAGATGCTCGTCCTGATGCCCAACTAGGAGCCCCGCCCCACCCCTCTGCCTTCCAGTCGCCCGTCCCCACGGGCAGCCCCCACAGGCACACGTCCCCAAGCCCTCCCATCCCAGCTTCAGGCCCTGCTGCAAGCACTTGTTCAACAGGCCGAAGCATGCGTGTTTATAGATCTGACTCTCCCCAGAGCACAGGGAAGGAGCAGTGACTTCCATACTCGAGTTAGACACAGGGAAGAACTGCAGTGTTCTGGCAGTGGGCTGCCAGTCCCGTCTCACTGTCACCATGTCCCCAGGGCACCGGAGCTAGGAACACAGCCCTTGCTTCCTGGACAAGACTCTAAGTGGGGCACGCAGTCGCTTCTCTCCCTGCCTCCCCACTTCTGGAGTCCCGACTCCAAATAATTCCAGACGACCTCTGTCTCTCTCCTTGTTTCCCTAGAAGTCCTGGGATCCCTCTGGGGGCGGGGGTACCCTTCTGGCTGTGGCCCTTCCTAGGGCCCCTGCCTCCCTGATGGGGCTGGTCCCTCCCAGCACAGCCGGCAGCTGCCACAGGCCTGGCGGCCGTTGGGGGGTGGCCGCAAGCCCAGGAGCAGCCTGGATCCCGGCGGAAGTGTGGAAATGCTGCTCCGAGCCGCGGGCTGAGATGCGGAGGCTGGCGTCCAGCACGAGTGCAGCCAGAGGAGCCGCGCTGGGAGACGGCGGGGGGCCCGGCCGGGACCTCCTCGGCCTGACCACCTGCTCTGCTCCCTGCTGAGGCGGCAGCAGCACGAGGCGGTGCTCCCAGGCCCCGCTCAGCGTCACCAGTCAGTGGGGGACCGGGAGGGGGGGGGGAGGCTGGGCTCCGTCCTGACTCTTCCTGGCTCTGCGACCCCTGTGCATGTGACAGTCACTCTATGCCTCAGTCCCCTCCCTTATGACACGAAGATAACACCTGCCTCAGGGGTACGAATGCCCAGGGGCTGATCCATGGCCGATTATTAGTAAAACAGTAACAAAATGACAGGTCGGGGGGTGGGACTACTCAGCATGTGTCTTGTTGGGGCCATTAGAGGATAAAGTTCTCAGCACTGGGCTTTGCATTGAGTCCTTCTGTCCCCACGGTCCTTGACGAAGGAGCCTCCTGATGGTGTCAGGGCGGGGGGAGTGGACTGTCTGGGGGGAGCCCCCTGCTTCCTGGAGCACGGCCAGGAGGGGCGGGCCGGCGAGGAGGGACAGGCACGGCCAGGAGGGACAGGCACGGCCAGCAGGGACGGGCACAGCCAGGAGGGACGGGCACGGCCGGCAGGGGCGGGCACGGCCAGGAGGGACGGGCACGGCCAGGAGGGACGGGCACAGCCAGGAGGGACGGGCACGGCCAGGAGGGACGGGCACGGCCGGCAGGGATGGGCACGGCCAGGAGGGGCGGGCACGGCCAGGAGGGATGGGCACGGCCGGCAGGGACGTGACACTCACCAGGACGGCAGGCAGCTTCCTGTGGCGCCGCACGTACAGCTGGAGGGCCAGGCAGTAGGCCAGCGCCCCGCAGAGCAGCAGGACGAAGGTGAAGAAGATGCTGAAGTTGGTCACGGTGAAATCTGTGGGTGCAGAGATGTGTTTGTGGCCTGGTGGCGTGGGACGTGGAGGGGCGGCTCCCGGGAGCCAGCCAGCGAGTGGCTCGGGTGACCGCCCAGGCTTCCTCGAGGCATCCACTAGAGGGATTCTGGGGATCCCTGCCCGGCCTTCCAGCCCCTTTCCTGAAGGAGTCCCTCACCAGACACGGACTTGGCGTCCAGCTATGCACCTGATCCACTCTACGGCATGTGGAACGGTGGGCCAGGAGGGCACAGCAGGCGACAGGAGGGGCTCTGGGAGCAGCCAGACCTGGGCTCAGGTCCTCACTCCCCCGCGTCCTGGCTGTGAGGGTTTGGACAAATTACGCAGCCTCTCTGAGCTTCTGTTCCCCCCGATCACCCACCGGGTCCTTTAGTTACATTATCTGATCCTTGTACAACCTTAGGAGGTAAACGCTATTATCATCTCTATATAGATTGGGATCCTGGGGCCCAGAAAGTTTAACTCACCCAAGCCCACAGACCTCGGGAGTGGTAACGCTGAGACCTGAGGCCAGAGCTGGGCACACAACTATTTCTTGTACCAGCAGGTGGATGTGGGGAAGGCTGTGAAGCCCGCCTCACACAGGGATGGTGCCTGGCTCTGCTTGAGAGTGAGGCTCAATGACAATGGACTTGTGAGTTCACTACTGACATGTACTGCAGGAATGGAGGGGGCCTCTGGTCTCTGCTGGACCCTGTCTACACTGGACTGCGGTGGCTGCTCAGGCACTTGACCCGTCCTGACCTGCTAGTTACAGTTTCCTCTGGGCACACCCTGTCTCCTCAGCCAGCCTCTAAGGTCCCTGGGGACACGACCATGGCCTTCACGCCCCTCCCCCCAGCACCTGGGGGAGCCCGGCTCCAGCAGCGGTGGCAGGAGCAGCTCAGCCCTGCGTCCTCGGAGGGGAGGCAGGGTAAGGAGGAGGCACCCGGTGCCCAGCTCCGCGAAAGGATAGCGGACAGGCACTACTGTACTGGCAGAGGCGGGCCGGGGTCCGGGTGGGCTCTTGGGGAGCAAAGCTGGGCTCAGGCGGAAGCACCTGCAGAATCTGCCACCACGTCCCAGAAAGCTGTTTATACCCACAGAGCCTCAGTTCCCGCATCTCTAAAATGGGGACAGTAGGAGCTCTCTCCTAGGGCGGGGGGAGGAGTGCCCTCAACGATGCTTTTCAGGTCGCGTGAGCCCCTCCTGCCTCCCTCCCCCCAGACGGCAGCCCTGGCCGCACACTCACACTGTCGGGTGAGGACGATGCATTCTTCCTCGGACCACAGCCCCTTGTTCAGTCGGGAGCCCACGGACGGCTTCACCTTGACACAGAACTCGCCCAGTTCTCCAGGGGGCGAGAGGCTGAAGTTCTCACAGTTCACCTTCTGCTGCACGAACTGACACAAAAACAACACAGCGATAAACAAACGCCCTGACTCGTGGCCTTCGCTGTCCTTTCTCTAACAGAACAAACCGGCCTCAGTAACGCCGCCCGAGACCTCCGTGCCTAACACGATCTCGCTGTACTGAGAGGGAAGAGAAGAGGAACACTTTCTAGAACACGGAGGGCCTTCCTAGAAGGGGCTGGAATCAAATGGTGGAAAGAGCATCCTCTTTCCTGGCAGGTTCCAGACCACACGCCCAGGGGTGTCCTTGGGCAGTCACGTGGCCGCTCGGGGCCTCACGCCCCCACTTACAAAAGGGGGTGACAGAGCCACCAGGAGGGGCCAGGAGTAACAGCAGATGTCCCGTGTGGGGCCTGGCGCTAGCAGGCGGTGCCCTCCCCGGCTCGCGGCAGGCGCACCTTGACCGAGGCTTCTCAGCTCCCTGCCCCGCCCCGCGACGCCCTCTGCTCCACCAGCAGGTCCCCCGGGGGCGGCGGGGAGCCCATACCGTGTAGTTCCCCGGCACCTTGCGCAGCTTGATCTCATATTCTCGGAAGTGATGGAAGATGGCTTCGTAAGTGTCGCCGGCCCGGGCCGCCGCGGGCCTGGGGGGCTGGATCCGCCCAAGGATGGCGCCGCCGCTCACCTCTAGCGTCACGCCGCTGACCATCAGAGTCACTGAGTGGGGAGGCAAGATCATGAGGCCACGGGCTGGGGAGGGCCCGGGTGTCCCCCCTCCCCGGGCTTGGCCCCTAGCGTCCATCTTTACCACCCTACAACCTGGGCCGCTGGTTTCCAACCCAGAGAGCATCAGGACTTCCTGGGGGAGCAGCTTAACAATACAGACGCCCCAGGTCCGCTCAAGACACAGGGCATCTGAAGTTTTGAGGCTGGGTCCCTGGGAACATTCATTGTAAACACGCTGCCCAGGCAGTATTTCTGTAGCCAGCTGGACACCGGCCTGCGGGCTGGCATTTGGGAGCCGGCGACCTCAGGGACCACTGGTTCTGACTCTGCATTTTGGAGAGTGGGCTCCCCACACACACAGATCATGGCCAACTCCAATTTGTAGAATGGAAGATCCCATCCAGTTTGGAGCTTACCCTCTTGTCTCTACAAGGAGAGACCCCCACCTCTTCATCAGCAGCATCTCCCTGCCTCCCAGCCTCACACCCTGATCCCTGGGAGTTCAGCCGAAGCGGGTGAGGACTAGATCTAGTTCTGCCTGTGTGCTGCCCTACCCTGAGGGCTCGTGGATTCACTTCCTCTTCTAGAACTCGGCAAGCACACAGGTCTGCCCTTGTGACTCCGCTGCTCAGCTCACCCCAAGCCTTCTCTTCTGTCGGATAAACAACTCCAGTTCCCTTTTGGATCTTGAACAACTTGGCTATTTTCATCTAAATAGTCTCAAAAGTCCTGACTAGTTTGGACAGTGAGGACCCCGGCCAGGAAGCCCGGCTGCACGGCAAGCTGTGGGAGCAGAGTTCTAGACCAGAGTTTCTGGCAGGAGGGGACCCCCAAAGCCACATTCCAGGTCCAGGGGAGTTTCAAAAAGCACCTTCATCCATGGAGAAGCGGGTGCTGGTGTTGGTCCAGTTGGAGCGCCGGCCTCCATCCACGGCCCGGACTCGGGCTATGTAGCTGTTGTCGTGGTAGAGGTCCAGGGTCACAGTCGTGAGATCACAGGACGGCACCAGGGTCCGGCTACAGTGGGGAACGGGCTTCCAGCAGTCTATGCCGTACCTGGGGAGCCATCAGGATAGGCATCAGCAGGGGAATGTGTGCCCAAACCCACCTCCTGTAAGAGGGAAGCAAGGGGCCCAGGGAGAGAGCTCCAGGACGGCCCAGCCCCCAGGGCGTTTTCTCTGGCCCAGGGCCTCTGACCGCGGGGGGATCTCTCTTGGCTCTGGGACCGGAGCACCAATGTCTCCTAGGTCGGACCATCCAACAGACATCCCCTCCTCCAGGAAGACTCGCTACCTACTCCGGCACAGCCTGATTTCTCCTTTCTCCCAGCTAGCTACATGTGTAGTCCTCTGAGGTTTCCCTGGTGTCCAACCATACTGTGGACGCACGTCCTGATTTCCAGTAAGATGGAGGAAACCTTGAGGCAAAGGCAACACCTGGGCTCTGTCATCCCAGAGCTCTCAGGCATGGGAGCCCCGGCCGGTACCTGTCCACGGATGGCTAGGTACCGGGGTCACTTCAACGGCGACACGGATTTACTTCCCGGGCCAGCGAGGTGCAAGGGGACGGGGCCACCCCTGCCCGCGCCCCCTCCCTCCCTTCTCCATCTCCCTTTCCATACTTCAGAAGCTCCACTTCATAGTAGGTGCTTTCGGACTGATTTGGGATGGGAGTCCAGTGGAGGATGTGGGAGAAGAATTCTGCTTCAAACCACACAGACGGAGGCCTGGGCGGTTCCGTCCCTGGGGGAAGAGTGGCAGAGTCAGCGCTTGCGACGGCAAGTGCCTCACTAGGAGCTGAGCACCCTGCGAAGTCCTCCACCGGCGCTGTGTCAGTTAATTATCACAGCGGCCCCCCAGGGTAGCACTTACTACTCCAAATTTACGGAAAGGTTAAGGGACGTGCACAAGGCCAATGGCATTAGTAAGGGCCGGGCAGATCTAGATGTGTCTGATTCCAGAGCTGGCGTTGTGTCCTTAAGCTGCTGTCCGCGCTCAGAAGCAGAAGCGGAGGCTGAGCAGAGGCGAGCGGAGCCTGGTGTGTGTCAGCAGAGAAGGCACAGGCTGAGGGCTGTGTGTGTCTGTCTGCAGTGACTTCGCGGATGAGCCGGGCCCTGGCTCTGCCCAGTCCCTGTCTCCAGTCCAGCCTCATCCCCGCCTGCTCCCGGTCCCATACCTGCTCCCCAGCCCGGTCCCAGCCCTGGCTCCAGCCCAAGGCCTCCTCTCGGGAGGTCCTGGGGGCACACAGGTGTCCTGCTTGTTGGCATCTGCCTGTTCTCCCTGCACGGCTCACCTGGGCAACCCCGAGCTGAGTGCTTGCCCCATTCCCCTGCTTCTAGAAGGGCTTTAGGCTGGGCGAGCACAGACAGACGAAGCAGTTCTGGTCTAGAGCGGGCGGACGACACTCCCAGCCAGAGCCAGCACCCTTGGCTCTGCGGCGAGACACTAAACACTGCGCCTGACACCATCTCCTGCCCCCCATTCGCCACGGGAACCCCAACTTCAGGAACTTCAAAGTAACTTGCCAGCGCCACTTGCGCAAATCACATAACTTGCCCAGACGTCTCGTTTGTGAGAATGCAGTAAACCCACCTACAATGCGCGTCTTGCCAGTCAAGTGCAGTGAGATAGGTCAAGGCCAATACCCAGTCAGTCCCTCTTCTCTCCTCCTCCGTCCCTTCATCTGCCAGCCACTCCCTCCGGCTTCCTTGGTTCTCTAATCTCTCACCATCTCTAGTTAACACTTCTTCTAGAATTGTCTTTTGCACTTAGAAAATACACCTCCCCTGACCCGTCTTCCTTCCGTCCGTCCGTCCTTCCTTCCTTACAATGTCTTTGATCCTCAAGGCTGTGTTTCAATTTCAAAACATTGGATGGAAAGTGAGAAACCCAGCGGGTCTCTGTGGTGTTTGGGCTGCAAATCCCCGACTCAGCTCTCGATCATGTGAATGGCTGACCGCACGGTTTACTTTGTATTTTGGTGTAGACGCAGTTTCAGTCCCTGCCCTCCTGGCCTCCCTCCACTCGCCCTGCCTCCACCTCCCTGCGCTTTCATTCTCTCCCCAGGCTTGGCCCGGCTCCCTTGCAGACACTCTCCAGGGGAGCTGGCCGGCTGGGGGAGCAGTGGCGGCGGGAGCGCCTTAGGGGCTAAAGGAGGAGCTGGGATGACCAGACGGAGCCACAGGTGGCGGGGAGGGCAGGCGCTGGGATGAGCCGGGACGGCGGCGCGGGGAAGGGGGTGGAGTGGGGCGCTGGGGCAGGTGCCGTCAGATGCGGATCAGAGTAATTCCCCAGAAGGGAAAGCAGTCCTCGCGGGACAGAACGGCAACTAGAAAGGTCACGGCTAAATCGTGACTCCTCTCCGCCCCCTCCCCCCCATCAGTTTAACGCTCTTCCACTTCCCCACGGCGAGCCTAGGACTCAGGCTGGCCGGAGTCGGAGCTTCCGGGCGGGGGTGGACAGTGGACGCCCCGCTGCCCAGAGGGCCGGCCACACGGGGCTCCCCGGGGGGCGCACCACGCTGGGGGCGACGGGAGGAGGGGGTCGGCGCGGAGACGGCGGGCCGGGCCGGCCGCGGGGCTTACCGT
>NC_043710.1:108118812-108127241 GCF_006229205.1 Suricata suricatta | reverse complement strand
CAGGCCGCGCCTCCGGATGGCCGTGCGCGGCCGCAGGGAGGCGAGTGGGGGCGGGGGCGTGGGGGACCGGGGCCGTCCCGGGCGGGGACGGGGCTCGCACAGCCCTCCCCTCCCCGCTCCCGAGGCCGCCCCGTGCGAGCGCGTGAAAGCCGCAGCGCAGCCCGGGGCAGGGGTGGGGGGGTGCGGGCAGCGGGGTGAGGGTGTCGGAGCGGATTTTGCCGGATGGACGAAGGGGCCTGGGATTGGAGTTGCGGCCAAGGCGGCCGCTGGGAGCTGGGGAAGGGAGGAGAGGGTCCCGGGCGCTGGGGGCGGGCCTCTCCCTGACTTAACGGGGTGTCCGCGACTTCCTTCAGTTGCTTTCCGTGTCCCTCGGTGGCCTGAAATCTCACGTTTAGAGCCTTTCCCCCCTTTATTTTATTTTATTTTTTCCGCTGGTAGTAACACTCCCGGGGGGCTGGGTAGCACATCATCCGTTACTCACGCTTGGGCATCACTTGACTCAAATGAGACTTCACTCCAGGTGCACCGGAGATGTGAAAGCTCGTCCGCTTCACTTTGGTTGTGCGGTCGCACCTGCTTCAGTCTGTGGGCGTGTTGGGGGGGGGTCCTATTCTGGGCTGAGGGTCCGCTGTGGGATAGGAAGACCTCGCTCTCTGATGGTGGCTAGTGAGGGTCGGGCGCCCCAGCTGCCCCGAGAGTGGGGTCGCAGGCACGGTCAGAGCCGCCCTCAGTGGACAGCGCTTATGCCCCACCCTCGGGTCAGCTGCCAGAAAGAGTCCAGGGTTTTTGGTGTGAGAATGTTTTCTGCCCTCTCTGTGGCTCAACTGGAAGGTTGAGTGGCCAGTTGCTCAGAAGTACCCAGGCGTGACCCCAGGGGTGTGGCCGCCTTCTGAGGTGACTTCTCAGCCACCACTGACCTTTTGAAGGAGGGGTGCGTGGCTGAACTTGTTTTGTTTGCTCGTTTGAGTTACAAGAGTTTAAAAGTCTTACCCCAGGGCCGTGTTGACTGACCGTCAGGATTCTGAATTCATTCACATGCCAATTTTGTTTTCTGCGCACTCGGTTTGGGCCGGATCCTGTATTAAAGCTGAGGATAGAATGGTGATCAGAACAAGGTCTCTTCCCCCAAGAAATGTACAAGTTAGCTAGAGGCAGAAAGTCAGCAGAGGTGTTAGTATGTTGTGGGAAGTGGGCCGGGAAGGAAGTACCCAGGAAACAGGCACTCATCCGTAACGTGGGGGAGAGGATAAGGAAGGCTTCCTGGAGGAGGTGGTATTTAAGCTGATACTTGAGGGATGAACAGGAGGCAGCTCGTTGGGTAAAGACAGACAAGGAGGCCGTTCCAGGCAGAGGGCAGCGTGTACTTTGAGATGGGAGAACATGGCGCTTTTGAAGACCCCTGTAAAGTGCATAAATTAGCATTCCTGTTTTAAGATTAATGTTTTGCTCAGGGCGGAGCCTGCATTGAATATAAGCTATCCCCATGTACCCTGCTGCCTCCCAGAAGCACCCAGAACAGGAATTAGGTCAGACATATGATTACCATACCTTTTTTTTTTCTTTTAATGTTTACTTATTTTTGAGAGAGAAAGAGAGAGAGAGAGCGGCCGAGCAGGGTAAAGGCAGAGGGAGACACAGAATCTGAAGCAGCTCCAGGCTCTGAGCTGTCAGCACAGAGCCGGACGTGGGGCTCGAACTCATGAGCGGAGAGGTAGTGACCTGAGCCGAAGTCGCATGCTTAACCGCCTGAGCCCCCCAGGTGCCCTCACCATGCCTTTTTTAAAAAAGAAATTCCTATGTTTGTTTTGGTTTGCATTCAGTTATGTAATTTCAGTGTTCTGCCCTAAGGTTCTGTGATTTCTGATATTCAGAGCAGCTGAGTTTCCTGCTTCCTTGCAGTTAGGTGGGGTACGTGACTGGGTTGTAGCCGCTGTGAAGTTGGGCTGGTGGGTGCCGCTTCCTTGGCGTGCCTGTAGCTCTGACTTTGTTCTTCTCTCAGCTCGCTGGAAGGGGGCCAGTGGGGGGCTCCAAGGGGACGGGAGGGGCCTGGGTCCCTGAATCACGTCTCGGAGGGGAACGAGCCTGTGACTTCGGTGAGGAGTGAACGCTTGTGTCTAGTTCCTGAGATTTGGGGATTTCCGTCACGCCAGCTGGTGCTGGGTATCCCGATCCAGGCAGACGTTGCCTCACGGAATCCTACTGCCACCCATGAGATTGCGTCGTCACCGGTGTTTCAGAGATGGAGTCGTGAGGTCGGAGACCAAGCCGCCCTCTGCATCACTCGGCCGGCGAGGGGCAGGCCCCTGCCCAGGTCTCTCCAGAACTCCTGTTCCCACTACCATGTAAGCCACGCCCCTTCCTGTCTTGGAAGAGTTGTTGGGGAAGACCGACGTGCAGGGCATTGCGAGAGGGGGTGGGGTGGGCGAGAGGAACAGCTCAGCGCGAGGGCTGTGGGTGGAGGGAGTGTGGTGAGCCCCAGAAGAGCTGTGGGCGGGGCCGGGTAGACATCTTGTCCCCATGGCCACCCTGGGAAAGTTTTAGGGCAAATTTTGAGCTCTGGATGATTCCAAATTTTGAGCTCTCATTTTCGCTTTACTTCCCCCTGGTCTTCGGGATGATGCCGTTTCTCCCGGGCGCCCTGCGGGGAGGGTGGACCTCTGGGAGGGTAGGAAGTCCTTGTTTGGATGTGTGGTAAGAGGCAGAGCTTGCAGTTTCTGTCCCTGACTGGTGACTGGGGAAGTTCCAGGCCTTGTGATCGCCGTGTCAGAGCTACACAGAACGGAGAGAGCCCTAGACGGAACCGACCCTGGGGAGCAGAGAGGGGACGGCCTGAGCACACTTGGAGTCACTGGGTCAGGGGCAGCCACAGAGGCAGGGCGAAGGGGCCACCGAAGGCCAGCCCGGCTCCCGGAGGGGCTCTCTGGCTGTTGTCCAGGAACCGCATTCACGTCCGGGTCCCTTCACTGTCCGCCTGACGCCCTCCTGGCTGAGCTCGGAAGGGGCTGCCCCCCTTCTCTGAGGACTCAGACTTGAGTGGGGACTTGTTTGAGTATCAGCTAGGTGGGTGACAGGCATCCCTGAAGGGCTTGGGGCAGGAGAGGGCCCTGGCGGATTTGTACTTTAAAGAGAAGAAACTTGGAGCAGGGAGGTGACTAGCTGAGGGACCTGCTGGTTAATGGCAGAATCACACCCCTGGTCTTCAGACGGAAGCTCACGTCTCTTCCCCTGGTGTTCCCCGGCACTGAGCTTGCAGAACACGAGGAAGGCCGCAGGCCGGCGTCTTCCCCACCGGCCTAGAGGAAAGAGGAAGATATACATATATATATTTTTTTTAAGTTTATTTTTTTGTGAGGGGGAGGGGCAGACAGAGAGGAGAGAGAGAATCCCCAGCGGGCTCCTTGCTGTCAGCACAGAGCCCACTGTGGGGCCTGAACTCATGATTCGTGAGATCATGACCTGAGCTGAAGTCAAGAGTCGGATGCTTAAGGGACTGTGCCCCCCGGGCGCCCCAAGAGGAGGAAATATTGATCTACCAGTTGAGAAACCTCTCCTGCTAATCGCCTTGAGTCAGCAGAGTTGGAGCGAAGAGCTTTCTTACGCCTGTAACCTCACACTAGGACATTCTGTTGGTCAGTGCCCCAGGCTCACAGGCTCCTGGGAGAAGGCTGGGGGGTCTTGGAAACTGGAGACCTGGTTCGAGCCCCGGCCTGGCCACTGCCGGCCGAGTGCCTCTGGACCAGGCTTTCCACCTCTCTCAGCCACTGGCCCGACTGGAATCATGGTAACCCCTCCTGGGCTGTGGGGAGGCCCGGTTCAAAGTGTCTGACAGCCGTCAAAGGCTGCCCGGAGGACAGGGGTGTGGTTGTTAGAAGTATTCAGCAGAAAGGCCGCACACCGGCCGGAGAGGGCCAGCCCCTTTCCTGCGTCTGCGCCTGCGTGCACTTGATCTCTCTCCTGGCTGTGTCTGGTGCAGAGCCCCGCCCCCTCCCGGCCGGGGCCTTTGGTTGTACTTGGGACGTCTCCCCTGCAAGTGAGCAGTCCTCTCATCGGGGATGGTGAGGCCCTAGTCCGTTGTCACTGCTTTGTGAACTTGGGGTGCAGCAGGTTAAGAGCAGAACATTGATTGGGGCGCCTAGAGGCTCAGTCGGTTAAGCCTCTGACTTCGGCTCAGATCATGATCTCATGTTCGTGGGTTCGAGCCCCGTGTCGGGCTCTGTGCTGACAGCTCAGAGCCTGGAGCCTGCTTCCGGTTCTGTGTCTCCTTCTCTCTCTGCCCCTCCCCCTCTCATGCTCTGTCTCTCTCTGTATCAAAAATAAATAAAACATTAAAAAAATAAAAGAACAGAACATTGACAAAAATACCCCATGTCATTTCAAGAGGAAGCTGTGTGTGTGTTCTGTGGTCCAGATGACCTTGACTTTTCCAGTTGTTAGGGGTGTCATTTCCCTCTGATTCCAAAATTAGCAGCAGTCTGAGCCCCCGTCCCACGAATGCAGGAAGTGTACCTGCTCGTGGGGTCTCATTCCCAGATCCCTCGCGGATCCTCCGGGGAGCCCCACAGGCCCGGAGCCGTCCGGGGCCTCACAGCTCCGCTCTGTGTCTGACGGCGGTGGCCTGAGGCTGCTCGATGCGTGGACACAGTGCCCAAAGCCTTCCTCTTTTTAAAACCAATTTTTAACATTTATTCATTTTTGAGAGACACAGAGAGACAGGACATAAGTGGGAGGGGGCAGAGAGAGAGGGAGACAGAATCCGAAGCAGCTCCGGGCTCTGAGCTGACATTGGGCTCGAACTCACAGACTGCGAGATCATGACCTGAGCCGAGGCTGGATGTTTAACTGACTGAGCCCCCCAGGCGCCCCAAGCATTCTTCATATTTTTTAAATTTATTTTTTAGAGAGAGAGAGAGAGGTGGGGGGAGCGTGGGCAGGGGAGAGAGAAGGAGAATCTTAATCAGGCTCCGCACTGAGTGCGGAGGCTGATGTAGGGCTCCATCCCACGACCATGAGCTGACATCAAGGTCATGACCTGAGCCAAAATCAAGAGTCAGAGGCTCAACCAACTGCCAGCTGAGCCACCCAGGCCCCGCTGCCTCCCCCCAACCCCGTAGCATTAAAATACCCGGGGAGGCTTGTGAATAATAAAAATACCAAAGAGCTGGTTTTCAACGACTTTAAGAAGCAGCCGCTCGGAGCCCGCCCCCCCCGCAGCCCGTCCTGCAAACCTCACCTGGCTCCCAGCCGTGGCCGCAGGGGGAGGCCAGCCGACTGCCGCCCGGGGAATCTGCAGGCCTCTCTGAGCACCTTCGTTGTCCCCGGAGAGGAGGGGCCTTCCTCCTCCTGCGTAAGGCCCACTGTTTTTTTTTTTTTAATTTTTTAAGGGGATTTACAGTAGGAACGTGACTATCCTTCAAGGGGAAGGCCTAGCCCCAGCTCCGTGGTCCACAGAGGGCTGGTTGCTCACTTATTTCTTTTCTTTCTTTCTTTTTTTAATGTTTGCTTGTTTTTGAGAATGAGAGAGAGAGAGACAGTGCGAGCAGGGGAAGGGGCAGAGAGAGAGGGAGACCCAGGATCTGAAACGGGCTCCAGGCTCTGAGCTAGCCGCCAGCACAGAGCCCGACGCGGGGCTCAAACCCACGAACGTGAGGTCTGACCTGAGCCGAAATCAGAGGCCCAACCGACTGAGCCCCCCGGCGCCCTTGCGTATTTCTTCACATGTGCCTGAGTCTTAGGTAAGAGTGTAGTTGGGCCGGTAGCCGTGTGGCCTCAGGTGGTGGCAGGTGAGGCCGATCCAGGGCCTTGCCCGTCCGTCCCCCGCGGGAGGGAGAGGGGTGTGAGGCGGCGGGGGCAGCCCAGGGCTGCGTCCCTCCTGCCCTGTCTGGGCTCCCGGTCCTCTGTAAGCGATACCGGCACAAGGATCAGGGTTTTGCAGGTATTGAATGAGACGCCCACGCTCAGAGTTGGGGAGAAGCGCCCGACTCCGCGGGGCCGCGGCTCTGCTGAGGGGATGCTCAGCTGACCTTGGCCAGCGACCTGGAACGCCTCCCCCAGGCACCTGCCCGGCCCACGGCTGCTGTCCGGGGCTTGGGCCAGAATGCGGGACGGGCAGTGACTTCGTATGGACTTGACTACGGAGGTTCGCCTGACAGCGGGAGGCTCCCACCTAGAGACAAACCGTAATTACTACTTTGTGGCACATAAACTGCCTGTAACCGGGGCGCCTGGTTGAGCATCTGGCTTCAGCTCAGGTTATGATCTCGTGGGTTCGAGCCCCGCGTCGGGCTCTGTGCTGACAGCTCGGAGCCTGGAGCCTGCTTCCCATTCTGTGGCTCCCTCTCTCTCTGCCCCTCTCCTGCTTGCTCTCTGTCCCTCTCTGTCTCTCTCTCTCAAAAATAAAAAAACATTAAAAAATTAAAAAAAACCTGCCTGTAACCCCTTGCATTTTAGGTAACTGATTTCAAGTACTTTGTTTTTTCTGCAAGTTTTTATTTATATTCGAGTTAGTTAACACCCGGTGTCATATTCGGGTCCGGCGGGGAGTCGAGTGACTCATTGCTTCCACACAACAGCCAGCGCTCACCCTGACAAGTGCTGTCCTCACCGCCCACCAGCCGTTTCGCCCATCCCCCACCCACCTCCCCTCCAGCAGCACTGGGTTTGTAATTTCAGGTGTTTAAAGGCTAATGTCCCCCTGGATGTCTGCTGGCAGCAGTTGCTTGATGGGAGGACCCGAGACCCATCTGCCATCTGTGCTGGGCCTCAGGTGTCGGGTCTCTTAGCTGTCAGGCGAGGAGGATGCCTCTTCATTGCGATGCCGGTAGGAATGACGTCCACCAACAGTTTTGGGGGCCCTCCACTAGCCACTGCGGGGCACAAAAGTTAGCCAAACAGTGTCCTTATCAGGTGCATGGACTTTCAGGGGGATTTAAGCCTGTAACAAGTAACTGATGGAATATCAGAAGGACCAGCTTAGGTAGATGGCATTTTGTCAAGTCCAAGGTGTAATACACATGTGGGATATTGGTGTTGTTTTTATCTGACCGTCTATCTCTCTATCAATCATCTCTCTATCTCTCTATCTCTCTATCTATCTCTCTATCTAACGGATCAGGTCTTCTTTGTGCTCACTGCCAGGCCAAGCCTCCCTTGACCAGCCCACAACCCCAAACCTGCTCCCCCCCCCCCCATCGCTCGAGGTTCCGATGTCCCCGTAGGATCCTGAAATCCTTGAATGGAGGTCAGTTCATCTGCCCCCGCTTCTGTCCCGGGTCATAGTGGAAATAAGGTCTTTCCTCTTTCACAGAATTAACAGCAAGTAGAAGAAATGGTAACTGAAGGTTGGCCAGGGACACTGAGTGGGGAGCGTGTGCGCATGTCCGGCAGATGGTGTGTGGGAGGGGTCACGGGAAGAGGGAAGCTGCAGTCCAGGGACATTCTTATAATTTATAAGAAAATGAAAGTCAGAGAGGAAGAACTCACTTAGGCAACGGCAGATTCACACCTCACTCTCGGATTCACTCTGTGGTCATCTGACCTTTGGGAACCAGGAACGAATGGGTTAATGCCCTTTGCACCTTCTTCCAAGCTCTGTTTCGTGGTGGCTGTGGTGACGGGTGCAGAGGGTCCTGCTGGCCTCCCCGGGGTCTCGTGGCCAGCATCCTTCCTGCCTGCACTGCCCCACCCGCCCCACCCCTGCTCCCGGGACACCGAAGAGACCCGGGCCGTGAGAGGAAGATGAGCATTTCTTCTGCAGCTTCTTTAGCATTCTTGGGTGTGGCACGCTTAGTTTTACATTTCTTAAAGAATTTTTAACACCTAAACATCCTTTGATTAAGAAATAGTCAGAAATAGATACCATTTTTATGGAAACTGTGATGCACAGTATGAAATCAAATAGTGACTCGTGTTTAATGTTACACATTTGTAGAAATTCTAGTTTCAGGGAGCTGGAGTAACAAATACTCTGGGTTCATGAAGTTCTTATCTGTGGTCCCTCCGCGCCCGTGGTCCCTCCATGTCTGTGGTCCCCCCACGTCCATGGTCCCTCTGCGTCCGTGGTCCCTCTGCATCCGTGGTCCCTCCGTGTCTGTGGTCCCTCTGCGCCTGTGGTTCCTCTGTGTCCATGGTCCCTCCGTGTCCGCGTCCGTGGTCCCCCCACATCCGTGGTCCCCCCGCGTCCGTGGTCCCTCTGCGTCCGTGGTCCCTCCACGTCCGTGGTCCCTCCGCGTCCGTGGTCCCTCCGTGTCTGTGGTCCTCCCATGTCCGTGGTCCCCCCGCGTCCGTGGTCCCCCCGCGCCTGTGGTCCCCCCGCGTCCGTGGTCCCTCCGCGTCCGTGGTCCCCCCACATCCATGGTCCCTCTGCGTCCGTGGTCCCTCCACGCCCGTGGTCCCCCCACGTCCGTGGTCCCTCCGTGTCTGTGGTCCCCCCG
>NC_043710.1:108100362-108118712 GCF_006229205.1 Suricata suricatta | reverse complement strand
GAGTCTCAGAGAGGCTGTGTGGTTTGCCCAGGGTTTCTCAGCACGTGCTACAGCCCTGGTCTGTGTGACTCTCCTCCAGCAGGTTCCCCTCCTCTCCCCACGCCCCTCCCCAGCCACAGACAGAAAATTCCAGCTACCGACCAGCTGGGGGCTGCCAGGTCAGAGCCCGCGGGCAGGAGTGCGGGGGCACCGTGGCCCCATGCCTCCCCACGGGAGACCCAGAGCCGGAGGCAGCCAGGGCCGCCTGTGACGACTCTGCAGTGCGTCTTGGGCGCCCTGGGCATGGCAGTGACGAGGAATGGTAAGAAGGCTCTGACGGGGGGGGGGGGCCCGGGGGGCTCAGCCGGTTAAGCCTCCAGCTTTGGCTCAGGTCATGACCTCACGGTTCCTGGGTTCAAGCCCCGCGTCAAGCTCTGTGCTGACAGCTGGGAGCCTAGAGCTGCTTCGGATTCTGTGTCTCCCCCTCTCTCTCTGTCTCCCTCAAAAATAAATAAACATTAGAAAAAAAGAAAGGAAGGCCCGACGGGGTTCGTGTTCGGCGCTGTGATCTACGGCAGAGGAGGCCGGGCAGGCGGCTTCCCCAGCTGGCCCCACCGGCCTCTCTCCTTCCCCCGGAGAAGGGCCGTCTGAGAACGTGTATTCATTCGGCAAATCGTTATCGACAGCCTATCATGTGCCAGGCTCTGTTTTAGGCAACGTAGCCCAAACTCCTGCTGCATGGAGTATTCCTGCTGGGGGGGAGGGGACATATAAATAATTAATAAGTTAGATACGTATGTAGTATGTCAGACGGTGGGAAGAGCTACAGGGAACAATTAAATAAGGAAGGGGCAGAGGGGATGGGGGGAGGGGTTGCGGTTTAAATAGGATGGTCAGGGAAGGCCTCATCCCGTGGGTGACATGTGAGTAAGGCCCCGAAGGAGGTGGGGAAGGAGCCTCGTGGATCTGGAGTGAGGAGCGTTCCGGGCAGAGGGACAGCAAGTGCAAAGGCCCTGGGGCAGGAGCATAACCGGCATGTCTGAGACCAGCCGGGCTCACATGGGGCTGGAGTCAGGGTGGGCGGCTCACTGGCTGGAGGCTGGCTCCTCTGTGGGGTTCCTGGCTGGGGGCGGCCATCAGGCAAAGGACGCGGGGACTTTCAGCCTCTCCCACTTCCCCTTGAGAATACTCCCTGGGGAGGGGGAGGGGGAGCGTGGGGCTCCTCTTCTTGCAGCTGTGGCCCTGACTCCAGTGTCTGAGGAAAATGTGCTCCCCCCACCCACTCACACGCCAGCCTTTTGTGCTACCCTCTCCTCTAAAAAAATATGTATTTTAAAATTTTTAACATTTATTTTTTTGAGATACAGAGACAGAGCATGAGTGGGGGAGAGGCAGAGAGAGAGGGAGACACAGAATCCAAAGCAGCTCCGGGCTCCGAGCTGTCAGCACAGAGCCCCATGAGGGGCTCGAACTCCCAAACCGCGAGATCATGACCTGAGCCGAAGCCGGACGCTCACCCGACTGGGCCCCCAGGCGCCCCTCTCCCTCCTTCTTCTTGCTCACCCCCTTTCACTTCTCTCTCCCCCCCACATCTGAAGTGTCTGCTCAGGGGGGAGGTTGGTGGAGGCGGGTTGGGGGTCACGGTGAGGGGGCAGGTCAAGCTTGGGAGGCGAATCCGTTTCTGGGGGCCGCGGTAACAAATCCGCACACACTTGGTGGCCGACACCACAGAAATGTGTCCTCTGCCGGTTGCGGAGGCCGGAGTCCGAGGTCAGCTTCCCTCAGTTGGCGTCAGGGTGCTGGGCAGGGCCCTCCTCCCTCCCGAGGCTCGGGGGGCGAATCCTTCCTGGTCTCTTCCAACCTCTGGTGGCGGCCGGCTTCCTTGGCCTCTGGCCACGTCTCCCTCTGCCTGTATTTTTATCAGGACTTGCGTGTGATGGCACTAGGACTCTCCCTGATGACCCAGGGGGATCTCCGTGCCTCGAGGGCCTTTCTTTGGTCACAGCTGCAGAGGCCCTGTCTCCACCGGGGGTGACGCTCACAGGTTCTGAGGGTGGGGACCCACTTGTCCCCCGGGAGCCCTGTTTCATCCCACCACAGACGGTGACTCGTTTCTAGGTCCCGTGTTCAGCAGTGAGTGTCAAGGGCGTCCCCGGTCCCAGAGGCCGCAGGCTGGGGAGCGAGGCAGAGCCCTCCTGGGGGACTCGGAGGGGACGGATGGTGCTCCTGTGGTCACCCAAATAGACGCGAGCTTGCCACCATGCTCAGTGCCAGGAGGGTCTGTGACCAGGCCTTGACTTGATGACAAAGGCCCGGCAAGTGTCCATGAGGACACGTCTGCGTCAGCTGGGGACCTGAGGGGCCGGTTGGGGTAACTGGTCAACAAGGGGAGAGGGCGCGCCGGCAGAGGAGACCCGGCAGAGCAGGTGTGACCCGCACGGGCGGAGCTGGGGCGAGGGGCTGTGTGGGGGTCCGCGACGAGCGTCCCCTCCCACACTTCAGCCAGGCCCGGCCCTCGGCCCCTCCTGGGCACCGACGGGCCCTTCCTGGCTGCCCCCGCTCACGCCCCACCCTTCCCTCTCCTGCCCAGTGCGGCGTGGGGCTTCGGTCCAGCCGGCCACGTGGCAGACGTGCCAGCAGCTATGGGGGACGGGGTGAGAAGCGGATGCTGCTGGTCTGGAGGCAGGATGGCGTGGGCAGGGGCAGACGCGCTGGGGCCGGCTGCTGGCCTGGGGCGTGTCTCACTCTGCCCCTTGCAGGCTGTGCGGTTTTGGGGGGATGACAGCCCTCCGTGCCGCCGTCCCTGGCAGGGGCACCTGACTCAGTCCAGGAACACGGAATGTGGCTCTGCTCTGTGCTCAGCCGGCCCCGGTCCGTATGCCTCAGAGGCGGAGCCGGGAGGGTCACGGCTTTCTCTCCTGGGACTCGGGCTCTAGTCCTGCCGTCTGGGGTGCTCGGTCCAAAGGGATCCTCAGGGCACAGCCTCCAGGCAGCGGCGGCTGGAGGAGACCCGTGCTCTGGGGTCGTGGGCCCGTCCCTCCTGCGGGGCGCCCAGCCCCTGCAGGGACCTCCTCTGACCGCAGGAGCCGTGCTGTCTTCCTGGACGGCCCCAGCTCTGCGCAGCGCCGTCTCTACCAGCGACTCTCCCCTGCATCTTCGTCGCCGCTGCTGCCAGCTGCCTGGGTTGTTGGGTTTTGTGGCGGGCGTGGCCGGGCCTGTCGTGGGGAGGCTCCAGGTGCGCTCCCTCGGCCTGCCGACTTGTGCCCTTCGGCGGATTCCTTCTCCGGGAAAGGGCGGGAATATGAATCCCTACCTTGCCCCCCGCAAGGGCTTTTGTACCAACCGGCTGAGAGTCTGCCCCCGGGTCCTGTCTTTACCCCCATCGTGGTGCCCAGGATGAGACCTAGGGGGACGGGTGAGGGGGCACTGAGTGAGCGACCGAACGCTCCAGAACCGGCCGGGTCTCTCCGTCCGGGACGGCCTCCGCCGGGGGCCGCGGTGGGAGCCCGTGGCAAACCGCCCACAGAGCATCTTGTCTGGTTTCTTTTCCAGCCAGAGTGGCTTTGAGGCTTCGGCTCCCTCCCGGCTCTCTCACCTTTTAGCAGCTGGGTGGGGGGTTTTGCTCAGAGTGTGAAACAGGCTCCTGCCCTCCGATCTTCACGGGTGTGAGGTGTTGTTTTCGTCCCTCGGCACGGACGGAACGTTCTGTGTGAGCAGTGGGGTTGGACTGGGCCTCCTCTAAGGGCCGGGGTCTTGCCGTCTGCGATCACGCGCGCAGGCAGCCATGGCGGGATCCGGGACTCGATCCTGGGGAGGGCTCCGGGCCAGCTGGCGTGAGCGCCCGCCGACTGCCCGACCAGGTCCCGCAGGGCAGAGAGGATGGACAACCTCAGAGAAAGGTGGGAAATGTGGGAAGGAGAAGGTGCAGAACAGGCTCACCGGACAGAGCAGAGTCTGGGTGAGTGACGAGTGTAGGGAGAACTCACCCCCAATTTCTGGGGTGTGGTGTGCAAAGCACGCAGAGGAATCTGACGGGTGCCCGGGCAGAGTGAGGTTATTGCAGGGACTGAGTGAAATAAGATGCGCAAGAGACGTCCGGCGTCAGGGCACCGCGCCCAGTAAGTGTCCCGCGGACGTGAGACGCGGGACCAGCCAGTTCCGGTGGGGGAGTGGTTTGTGCTGGGAAGACCCCCTGTCGGGTGACGATGATGACTCTGTGCAGCCGGGGGAAGGCCGGGTCTCCCGCGTGGGCGAAGTCCAAGTCCTGAGGGGGACGCTCCGCCCTCACTGAGGCGTGGGCATCACTCCCCGCTGCACACGCCGACGCCCTCCCGAAGGGGACAGGAAGGACGGGGGGAGGAAGAGTAGTGACACGGCCTCAGCCAGGTGGTCACGGTCAGTGTCAGCAGGGCAGGCCGTGTGGTAACACCTACCCCTGATACCAGATAAGAATGGCTCTTAGCCTCTGGGATCTTCCTCCCCCAAACCTATAATCCCAGCATGGCCGGGAGAGAAGCATCAGGTGCCATCCGTGGGGGTGGGCGTGGGGAGGTGCTCCAGGCTGAGGACAGATGGGTAGGGCTGCCCGTCTGGGTCCCTGCCCAAGGGAGGCCGCAGGATGGGCTCCGGGGTTGCCGGGCTCTCCAGCTCCCTGGCCCCGTGGTACTGGGCACCGCACTCAGTGGCAGGTGGGGTGGTGAAGGGGCCGCCCTGTCCTGGCCACGGGGCAGAATGGACCCGAGACCCCCACGGCTTGTTTGGGGGAATCCAAATCAGGCAAGACTGTGCACTGAGTCCCCTGGCCAGACGCAGTCACCGGTTTTGCTCTGCAGACGGAAAGAGCCAGCGGCCAGCCCTCCACTCGAGGACCACTGCACTCGGGGCCCAGAGCAGACTGCAGGGATCCCCAGGAGCTCTGAAGGGGGGTCCTGCCTGGCAGGGTCACGGGCTGTATGCACAGGGGCAGAACTCTGAGTTAGCTCTCCGGCCCGGGTGCTGGGGCAGACCAGGTCCAAGGCCAGCAAGGCCCTTGGAGGTTCCAGACCAGGCCGACTTCTCCCGGCCGAGTGCCCCGGTCGGACGGCGCCGCTGTCTTGGCTCCGCGGACGGGCAGAGCTGGTGGTCAGGCCACTACTGGGGAACTGCTCGTGGGAACTGGGCCCAAATCCAGCTGCTGCGGCCGCAAGCCCCTCCCCCTTCTGCATTGCCAGCTGATCCCCAGGGGTCAGACTGCGGATTCCCTTGCGGGCCCCTGTGATCGTCCCTGTGACTCGCACAGCATGACCCACAGGGCGGGGGGCGTCGCTGGGGGGTGCTGGGCTGGGTGGGGGGTTAGCGGGGGGGAGACTCCCTCGGGCCTGTGGCAGCTGGCGGTGAGGTGGGGCAGAGCACCTCTCTTCCCCCCCAGGGCCGTCTGTCTTGGTCTCGGGCTGCAGGGGGCGCTGCAGCCGCATCCCCGTGTTCTGGAATTCTCTCCGGGATGTCTTGTCCGTGGATGGCTACTCGCTGTTGTTCGTGTGAGGGGGAGCGAGGTCAGGGGCACGTGTGTTGCCGGCTTTGTGGGGTCACTGGTCCCTGCCTCTGCTTGATGCGTGGGTTAAACATGAACAAAACGCAGATCTGTGCCATAGATATAATCTGCATCTGGCTTTTTTTTAAGTTTATTTATTTATTTTTAGAGAGAGAGAGAGTCCCAAGCAGGCTCCATGCCCAGGTCGGGGCCGAGCAGGGGACTCGTCTCTTGAACAGCGAGATCACGGCCTGAGCAGAGGTCAAGAGCTGGACACTTAACCGCCTGAGCCACTCAGGCGCCCCTGTATTTGGCCTTTCATTCATAGTACAGTCTACGAAAATATGCACACATATGCTACGTGGTGGTACATGTACCCGTGTACATATGAGATACGTAAGGTACATTTGCACGTGATTCCGTGTGTGTGACACGTAAGTGTACCATATGTGATGTTCTTCCAGGTTATCAATGACAGCCCGTACCAATAACAGCTCACCCTGAGTGTTGAGCATTATGTTACTGTTTTTTCATTAATTGTCCTTCTTAATTTCACAGCAACACCCTGATGTGAAGACCGTCCTTACCCTCACGTTACGGGCAGGAAGCTGAGGCGTAGGGAGGTTAAATGACGTGTCTGGGAACTGGTGGTGCCGGCATTTCTAACCAGATCCATTTCAGGTCAGAGCACCGGCTTTCCGCCACTGTCCCCACCACAGGGTTTAGAAAGATGTGATATAACGGCAGTGGCGTCCACAGGGCTTAGCGTCAAGTTGGGTGGGTCTCGGCAAACGTGCACATACGTCTCGACCACTTTTCACGACTTTACTTCTCCTCAGAGTCCTACGTGAGTTTAGGGCTCTGTGAACAGGAGGGAGCCGTCCGTCCTCTCCTCCCGGCCCCCCAGGGCGTCCCTCCCGATGACAGAGGTTAGCCCCCCGCTAGAGCCCTCGGTTTCTGGTCGTTCGGTGCTTGAATATCCCTTCTGAAAATACCACAGTCTACTTGCCAGTTCCTCTCTTGTTTGATGTTAGACGAAAGAATTCTTGCCTAAAGCACGGCAACGAGCATCCTTCCATGACATAACCTTTGTGTGGTTCTCTGATTATTTTCTTAGGATAGATTTCTGGAAGTGAAATTACTGGGTTAAAGGGCATGTCCTTTTTAAAAAAAAATTGCTTTTGATGTATCATTTTCATGTGTAAACTTTTCCTCTTTTTAAGATTATTTCCTTAGAGGGAATTTCAGGAACTGGGATTATTAAGTGCAAAACGTACTCAAGGTCTTTGATGTGCCTTAAGGCAGGAGTTTTGTGCCCTGACCGGGCTCTCACCCACCCCCTGGCTCCCTTAGCAGGTTTGAGTGTTGTCCAAAACACTCAAACAGCTGGCTGAGGATCATGCCCGTGCCCCTTCCACGGCCAGCCCCAGAGAGGGGACAGCTGGGTCTCCGTGGACCGTCCCCAGCTTCTGGGTTCATAGCAAATTACCTGGAGGAAAAGAAGAGCATTCCTGTCCTTGGGAAGCCCCCCTCCCCCGCTTTGACTTTTCTTCTGTCTCATGGTGGAGCCGCCGTCCGCCTTCTCCGGAACTTGGAGGACGCCTTGTAGAAAGCCATCTCCTCCATCGAGCTCATCTTTGTGCCCCCAACGCTCGCGCAGCGCCTGGCACACCTCGGCACCCAGTAAACCGTCGTCGAGTAAATAAACCGAGCCTGTGCTGTGCAGGGGGGACCGCGCTAAGTGTGTTCACACGCACCATCCAACTTCAGGCCACGGCGATCCCGAGACGGCGGTTTCGTTGTGTCTGTTTCATAGACGAGCAAATTGAGACTCAAAGAGGGAAGACACCTGGTTGAAGACCCAGGACTAGTAAGTTGTGACGTCAGGGTTTGACTGCAGATGTAGTATCTTGCGTCCGTCATCACTGGACTGTGACGCGTCAGTCCCGCCAGGTTAGACACCGCGAATGGTGCCGTCTGTGCGGGGGCTGAAGGCAGACGCTGAGCCTCAAAGGAGGGGACTGTGGGCCACACGCTGGGGGGCGGGGCTCTCTCCTGGGGCCGCCGCCAGCACCGCATCCAGCTCCGTGTTCGTGTCTGTGGAGGCCGGGGAGCTGCAGAATCATGTCCTTCCACCCGGGTCTCTCCGAGTGGGCTGGCCGCGTCGGGACCCCCCACCCCCCGTGCTGATTTACAGCCACTGAACCAGACTTTCAGAGTCAATCCAGTCAAGTCCGCAGTGTAGCCATGATTCCCGGAAGCACCCCTCTCGTGGGAGGACCACAGCCTTACCAGGGAGCCGGGGTGGGAGCCGGCACCCAGCAGGAGGGGCTGTGGGCAGGGTCACACGCCCTCTGTTCCCATCTGGGTCACCAAGGTGCCCGGGACGGCCCAGCGTGGGGAGAGGGCCCTGGGCCCTCACGTGCGGTGGGGCCGCGTCTCTGACACGCGGAGCCACTGTCTGTGATGTGACCCGGGCGGCAGGGCCATCGCGGGTGACACCCGGTGGAAGCAGCTGTCATGCCGTGGCCCCGAAGCCCCGCACCGGACCCCAGACCAGAGAGGGGTCGCCTTGCAGCTTTAAGTCCACTTCTTTCCTTTCCCTTGACCTCCGTGGGGTCGTTCCTGGCTCTTCACGTGGCCTCCGGGGTCAGAGACGTCAAGGACAGGCGAGGAGGGCCAAGTGCGGAGTGCAGCGCGTCGTAACTGCCCAGAGAGGGGCCGGGTGGGGCCTGTGTTCAGTCGAGAAACCACTGACGAAATATTTTAACTGTGGTTGTTTGGTGGAAAAGACTCGACGCATTTTTTCCTCCAACGTTTCTGTCTCTGGATTTTCTGTAACGAACGTGGAACGTGCCCACCTGCTGTTGCATCCGGTGCAGACGGCGCTCTGAGCACCGCCTTCACCTCCCCTCCCCTCACAGCCGCCTGGGACGGAACATTGTCGTTGGAAATGTTTGTTTATTTTTGAGAGGGAGAGAGAGAGAGACGGAGTGCAAGCGGGGCAGGGGCAGAGAGAGGGAGACCCATAATCGGAAGCAGCTTCAGGCTCCCAGCTGTCAGCGCAGAGCCCGATATGGGGCTCGAACCCACGAACCGTGAGATCATGACCTGAGCCACCCAGGCGCCCGGAAGTCCTATTCTAACCCCTTCCACAGAGGAGTAAGCTGGAGCACAGAGACGTTAAGTCATTTGCCTGAAGCTGCACAGCTAGCAAGTGGCAGAGGCAGGACCCAACCCAGGCGGTCTGACCTGGGGGCTGTGTGGTAGCGTGTACCGTGCTGCCTGTGGTGCCCAGGATGTGCCCGTATGATGTGAGACAGAATATTAAAAAGACACTTGGGCACAATTATTCAGGCACCACCCCTGTGTTACGCATTTCCAGTAAAGCGGTAACACCAGCATTCAGCTGCATCCTAGGGCTGGGGCGGCGCGGCCGAAGCGGCACAGGCCGGATGCACACCAGGGGCCCCAGGGGCCTCAGGCCACGCCGCTTTCCCTCCTGCCCCCCTGTCCCGAGTCTCCACTGGTGAGACAGGCACGTGCCCATGAACCACGCCGTGGACAAGGGGCTCCGCAGCGACTCCAAGAGTCACAAACACGTGCTGGGCACATGCGAGGTGGGCAGCGCGGGGTCAGGGACCCGCCCCCCTTGCTGGGCCCCCTCCCGAGTGACAGCAGTGTGGGAGCCCACACGTGTCGGGCCAAGGGACCTGTCAGCCTCAGGCCGCAGGAAGGCAGTGTGCCAGCGGGAGGGAGAACGTGCCAGAGAGGAGGGAGGCCGACAGTGTGGAGCCGGGTCTCCCTGGGGCCGGAGGCAGGCGGCCATATTCAATGCTAGAATCTTTCTAGAAGGGTTGGCTTGATCCGTCCTGGGATGAGGAAGGCACTTAAAAAAAACAAAAAGCAAAAAAATGTTTGTTTTCGAGAGAGCACAGGTGGGGGAAGGGCAGAGCGAGAGGGGACCCCAAGTGGGCTCTGCACAGACAGCAGAGAGCCTGATGTGGGGCTCGAACTCATGAATTGTGAGACCATGACCTGAGCCAAAGTCAGACACTCAACCGACTGGGCCTCAGGCACCGAGAGGAAGGCACTTTTAAAGGCAAAGAGCCTATTAAATTCATTCGCCTTGAGGACTCCCTTCAAATTGAAGGAGCAGTTCGTTTTTTGAGGGTTTGTTTGTGGGGAGGGAGCTCATCTCTGTGCCAGTGAGAAAATTCTAGACTGTGTGACCCCTGGGTTTCTCGGTGGCTCTGGAGGATCCAGAGGCCTCGGCTGGTGGCATTTGGCTTCCTTCCTGGGCTCTTTCCCTTTGGTTCTATGGCCGTGGCTCTCAGACTCTCTCCAGGTCTGGATCTTTCTAGAAGGGATGCTTCTGGTGCCACCAGAGCAGCCCAGACGGTGGGGCTGACGTGGATCATCAGGGCCTCGTCACCTCTGAGAACTCACAGAAACCCGATTCTACGTTCTGCACAGCGGACCTGACCCGACGGAGCTTAGGCCATCAGGATCCTGTCCTGCCGGCCTCTTAGCTTCTTTGCTTGAATGCCATGCTCCACACAAGAGTTTCTCAACCACGGCACTCATGACGTTTAGTCTGGGTAATTCTTTGTTGGGGGGCGTGTCCCGTGCGCCGTAGGATGTTTGGTGCCATGCTGGTCTCTACCCACTAGATGCCAGGGGCGCCCTGCCGCCAGCGGTGACGCCGGAGACGTCTCCGGACGCTGCCCGTGCGCCCTGGGTGAGGACCATTGCTCTGTGTGGTGGGTCCTTCCCAGACTCACCAGACCACCCGCTCTGGTGGGTTCCAAGGGTGTGTTAGGATGTACCTGGGTGTTGGGGCAAGCGGCAGGAGGAACATTCACGTCTCGGGGGGGGCTCGGTCTCACAAACCACGAGATCGTGACCTGAGCTGAAATCAGGAGTCAGATCCTCAACCGACCGAGCCACCCAGGCGCCCCGGAACATTCTTTTTTAAACTCCGTCATGTATGTCATACATAGAGCGTAGTTCAGGGCACAGGGTTAGAGTCAGACCTGAATTCAGGTCCCACCTCTCCCACTCGTCAGTGAAGTGGGCTTCGGCAGGTGCGTGGCCTGTTAGCTTTGGCTTCCTCGTCCGGCGGGTGGAAATCGCAGCCATGCGTCGGTGCAAAGATGAAAGGCCATGTTGGGAGTGAGGTGCTTGCAAAACACACATCATACGCGGGAATTACATCTTAAAGATCAGCCGCGCCTGCTTGTCCCCTGGGACAGGATGCCCTTGTGGCCCAGCCCCGCCCGGTGTGGTCTGGGGCCTGTTCCGGGCGGGGGGAGGGTGCTGTGAACTCACTCGCACCTGCCTCACCTGTGAACTCTTCTCAGTCGGTGGGTGACAACCTCAGGTCTTCCCTTGATTTCCAGCAAAACCAGAATGGAAACACAAGTAAAAAGTAAAACCCCCTTCGCAAACGACATTTGTGCGGTCAGTGTGCCGAGAACGAGGGCCCCGCCGCCCCCCAGGCACACCCGGCTGAACCTGCACACGGAGAGTCCCTGGGTCCCCTCGCGGCCCGGGCTCTTCCCCAGCCTTCGCCTCAGCGGCCGGGTCCACGTCCCCTCCGCGCTCCCTCGCCCTTCAGTCTCCTCCCTGTCTCGCTGTCCTTTTCTCACTCTTAGGGTCCGGCTCACGTGTCACCTTCCTGGAGGGGTCGTCCCTGACATCACGGGATGCAGGGCCTCCTCTTTCCCGCCAGCCACCTCCTATGGCTTCGTCTCCTTCCGAACGTTTACAACCACGATAAACCGATAAACCGGGTGTTTACTGCCCATCAGCTTCCGCTAGGACGTAGACATCGGGGCGGGGCGTCCTCCAGGTAGCGTTCCTGTCCACGTAGCGCTTCCGTCCACATCCGACGCGAGCCGCCCGGGGCCTGGTGGGGTCTGCTCAGGTCACGCCCTCCCTGCCCTGCCCCCTGCGCCCTCCCCTCCCCTCCCCCTCCTGGTGCGCCCGACCCTCCCCTCTCCCTGCGTGGTGAGCCTCCCCTCCTCTCCCCTCCCCCTCCCGGTGCGCCCTCCCCTCCCCGCCCCCTGCGCGGGGCTGCATGATGTGCCCGATGTGCCCATGTAACCTCCTGCCTGATTCCTCCTTTCTGGCTCTAGGCCTGTTGTAAAGTGTGCTGCAGGCACAGCCCTCGGTAGGTGGCACTTTGCTGAGCAGAGCCGAGGGTGTTGCCAGGTGGTCCGGGGCAGACCACGGACCAGAAAAGGGGCAACGTATAAAACCCAGAGCAGGGAGCCAGAGTTCTGACTTCAGCAGAAGAAAGAGTGCAGATCTGGAGGTGATCCTGGGACTCCTAAGCCCTCCTCCAGAATCCTGGGAGGTGTGGTGAGTGTCCCTGTGCCTCCCCCCCCCCCCACTGCCAATACATGGCCCAGGAAGCATAGGGTGACCCCGGACAGCTGGATACTTGAGGGACATTTAAGAAGGTGATGTACAGATGTCATTTCCCCCTTAAGAAGACGTGCAGGGCCAAGGCCACACGGCAGGAATACCGGGGGGAGGGGTGGAAGATGGTGGGTTCTGCTGATTTGCAGAACCGGGCCCCCTGGGGTCCTGGTTTCCCCGGTTCTCAGCCCACGCGCAGGGAGGGAGGAGGGGGAGCAGGAGAGCTGTCCCGAGGGGCGCCACCAGGTGGCGCCCTAAGCCAAGTGCTCGAAGGCCCCGCGGGCTCCGGGGAGGTTACCCTCGGCCTCTTCCCAGGAAGTGACTCACCGATGACTGGTCGTTGGGTGTCGTGCGCTCGTCCAGCGGGGCAGACCCCGGGGACTGTATGACCTCATTCCCGCTGAGGCGGCGGGTGCAGTGGGGGTAGTGTGCTTGACTCGTTCTCGGCCCACGTTCCTCACCGTCCGAACGAGTGTCTACAAGGCCCAGGACCGTGCACGTGGTCCGGAGGGACATTGCAGGCACGGAACACCCCGTCCTGTTCCTTTGAGTTGCGCCGTGTAGTGGGGGATGGGAGGGAGGCCCGGGATGGTGTCCGAGCATGGACACCGGGGGCTCCGGGGGCCACGGTGGGGCGTCCGCCAGCCTAGCCGGCAGCTCTGTGACTGTTGTCCCTCCCCTGGGACCTGGCGCCCTATCAGCTGTGCTGGTCTCTGGCATGTTATAAACCTCCCCACTGTCCGATTAGCTCTCTCCAAGAACGCATCTTATCTCTCCAACGAGCAGAGGGTACCACGAGGTGGGCAGGGCTTCCGTCTCTGTCATCGCTGTCACCGCCAGGGCCGCCACCGCAGCCCGTCTCCCCAACTCCCAGTGCAGTGACTGGACCGCAGCACGTTCAAGCTCTGCCCGGCGGATAAACCGCGAGCGGCTGTGGTGAGGCACCAGGAGCGTGGCAGGGCCCTGCCTGGCCAGCCCTGGTGTCACTGCTGCTGCTAACAATGTCCCGGGTCAGGGAGGCGCCTGGGCCGAGTGTGGACGGAGCAGGGGCACCGAGTCCCAGGAAGCAGGTGGCACAGGCCTCTCCACGAGGCCACCACAGCCTCCGGATCATTCCTGTGTCCCGCTAGTTCAGCGGACTATGGATTCTTACACTGATCATCACAGTGGGGGGCCCGCCGGCCAAGGACTTGACTCTTAGCTCCTGCTGGTTTTGGGCCTGGTGGTGTCAGGATACGGGTCCGCACTGCTCCGTGGGCACAGATGACAGGTAATGAGATCCAGTTCTGGTTTGTGCATGCACGCATGCGTTCACCCACTTGTTGAGCACCTACTGTGTGCCAGGTCCTGTGCTGAGTGGTGAGATGCACGGACACGGCCCCAGCCTCACCGTGTGTAAAATCCTAACAGACGTTAGTCTGGTCATCACACAGACAGGAGCTTGCTGCCGCGGTAGGGGCTGCAGAGGGGAGGTACGTGCTGATGGGAGAGCCTGTGTCAGGAGAAGTAAGCCCCCGTCATCCACGGAGGCAGGGAAACCGTCCGGGCGAGGCTCGATGGCCCCACTGAGCCCCCCGCTCCCGCACTCGCCGCTTCCCCGCAGAGGTTCGCTGACTGACGCAGGGATTTGAACTTGGGAGGCGGCTGTGCTGAGGCCCGGGGAGGATGCAGTGCGGGGAGTCATGGGCTTGCGCACACAGCCCGCTGCCCGGCTCGCTGGTTGCCCAGGAGTGACCGGTTACCCATTCCGTCATTTTAAGTGGAAAGAGCTACTGAAAATAGGGAGATGAGCATTGTAGGTGGAAGGACCAGCTCGGCCTGGTGTGCCCAGGACTTTCCCGGACCGGGCACGAAAGTCCCCTGAGCTGGGACTCTTCCCGCCACAGAACTGAAAACCCTGCATCCAGGGAAACCCCGGAGTCCCAGGAGCCCTGTTCCAGCCTCTGCTCAACTCTGCGTCTCAACTTCCTCCTCCATGAGACGAAGGTGGACCAGAGTAGGGGGTCCCAGGCCTGGCTGCCTGGGTGGCCCAGTCGGTTAGGCACCTGACTTCCCCGCGGATCTCACGGCTAGTGCGTTTGAGCCCCACATCAGGCTCCGTGCTGATAGTGCAGAGTCTGCTTGGGATTTTCTCCCTCTGCCCCTCCCCTGTGCATGCCGGCTTGCTCTCTCTCTCTCAAATAAATTAAATTATTATTAAAAGGCTTTTAAAAATTACCAGGGAAGCACTCTGACATGACCCATGATCAGGCTTCACCTCGAGATTTGTTTGGGTAAAAGACCAACATATCAGTGATGCTGGTATGAGACCAAGATTGAGAACCGTTGCTGTAGATAATCCGAAGTCCTTTCCACGCTCTGATTCTCATCTGTGGTGAGTCGCTTATCCCTGAACCCATTTATTAATTATCTCCAAGCCCCAAGCTCTGGCCCGTGTTGTTATCATTGTACCTCTCCGTGACAGAAGAGTGCCTTCCTCTTCTCTCTCTCTCTTTCTGTCCCTTACTGCTCTCTTGGTCTTTCTACCTCTGACTGCCTGGGCTTCTCCTGATTCCATCCAGACATTCCCACCAGGCCTGGGTTCAGTCCATGGTGTCCCTTCCTCTGTCTTGGCCATTCCCTCCCCTAGCCTCTCCCACTTTTCACCAGAGAAGCTGAAAGACATCTCTACGACCAGAAGGTGGATTGAGTTTTTGACAAAGCTGGTAAGGTAATTCAATGGGTAAAAGAGAATCTTTTCAACAAAGGGTACTGGGACACTTGGGTATCCACAATGAAAAAAAATGGACCTTGACCCTTAGGTCACACCAGACACAAACGTTAACCTGGAATGGGTCACAGATCTAAAAGTAAATGCTAAAGCTATGAAAATTCTAGAGGAAAATAGAGAAATCTCTTGGGTCAGGCAAAGATTTAAAAAAAATTTTAGTGTTTATTTATTTTTGAGAGACAGGAGAGACAGCATGAGCAGGGGAGGGGCAGAGAGAGAGACACAGAATTGGAAGCAGGCTTCGGGCTCTGAGCTGTCAGCACAGAGCCCGACGCGGGGGCTTGAACTCATGACCTGTGAGATCGTGACCTGAGCCTAAGCCGGACACTTAACCGACTGAGCCAACCCAGGTGCCCCCAAATTTTTTGATAAGTAACGCAAAAAGGATGTATTGGATTTCATAAAAAATAAAAACCACTCTTTAAAAGACACTGTTAAGAAAATGAAACAATACAGCACAGATTGGAGAAAATACTTCAAAACATATATCCAGAGTGTACAGAAGGCACTCGGACGCTGTAGAGAACTCTTAGGGCTCAATAAGGAAGAAACGAACAACTGGATAAAAGCAGGAGCAGGAAGCAGAAAGATCCGAGCACGTGGACACGCCGGTCGGGGGGGAAGACCTCCCTCCAATCACTAGATACTAGAGAGCAGCACACCCGAATCCACCCGGAGCCGCGGCTGCGCGGCCGCCGTCACGGCTGACTCGGAGGCCGACGAGCCGGGCGCGGTCAAGGACACGGGACGGCCGGATTCCCGCGCGGCCCCGGGGACGCGAGGTGGCAGCACCCCCGGGAGAACAGCCGGGCGAGTTTACGAAGTTAAACGCGCACGTCCTGCGTGAGCCCCGGACTCCGCTCCTCGATTACCGGAGAGAAATGAAAACACACCGTCACGTGTTCCTGAACAGTCAGAGACGCTGCGTCCCAAGAGCCGCTGAAAACCTTCGTCGGTCAGTGCGGTGTGTCCACGCAGCGGAACGGAACACCACCGGCGCCGGAAGAGGAATCGGTGTTGCCGTGTGCTGCGTCGAGTGAGCGCAGAGACATCACGCCCAGTGGAAGAAGCCACAACTCAGCGTGGACGTTCAGGATTACATTTGTGCGACGTTCGGGAAGGGCACAGAGAGATGCCCCTGGGGTTCAGGGGCCGGGCCGTGGTCGGAGGCCTGATCGAGGAAAGCACCGGAGAAACTCGGGCAGCGGCGGCGACACAACTATGACAGTGACGTTTATCATACGTAATGATAGTTCACTAAATCTGATTTTTCAAATAAAAAATTTTATTTTAAATGAAGTTCTGTTTATTCTTTTTTTTAGGTTTATTTCTTTTGAGAGAGACAGACAGCACAAGTGGGGAAAGGGCGGAGAGAGAGGCCGAGAGGGAGGATCCCAAGCAGGCTCCCCACCGCCAGGGCAGAGATCGGGGCCTCAAACCCACGGAGCCGCGAGATCATGACCAGAGCTGAAATCAGGAGTCAGATGTTTAAACGAGCAAGCCACCCAGGTGGCCCTAAATCTGATTTTTTAAAAAGTGGGGCATCTGGCTGGCTCAGTCAGGACAGCTTGAGACTCCTGGTCTCGGGTTTGTGAGGTCAAGCCCCATATTGGGTATAGAATTTACTTCAACAAATAAAAATACATTTAAAAATGTTTAATGTTTATTTATTTTTTTAGAGAGAGAACGAGAGTGTGAGCAGGGGAGGGGCAGAGAGAGAGGGAGACCCAGAATCCAAAGCAGGTTCCAGACTCTGAGCTGTCAGCACAGAGCCCGACACGGGGCTTGAACTCATGAACGGTGAGATCATGACCTGAGCCGAAGTCAGACACTCAACTGACGGAGCCGCCCAGGCGCCCCTGAAATAAAAACAAATGTAAAAAGCATCAGGTCATGCCACTACCCTCCCCCTCACCGCTTACTTAAAAGAACACAATGGCTCTTCACTGCACGGAGAATGATTCAGGTCCCTGCTTGTAACCCGCGGGCCCGGGGCCGGCCTGTCCGTGCTCATCCTGCCGCCACCACGAGGCTCTCTTCCCGGTTCCTCACTCCTGGAGCTCTTCCTTCTGACGACAACACTGCCTCCATTTGGCCTGACCGGCTCCCATCTTCCGGGACCCTGACTGCTCCATCCAGAGCAGCTCCCTCATTCTGTCCTGTTTCGCTGGATTTCTTTCCAGTCCGGTGTGGAATGATTCTGTGTCCTTGCTTTTACTGGCTGGCTGCCTGTCTTCCTTATTGGCATTTGAGCCCCATGAGGAGGGGAATCACTCTGTTTTGTTCACTAGAACTTGATCAGATATTTTCGCCAGATTTGTTCAGAACACCCAGCACCCAGAGGCTCCTGGTGACTTACTCGGCTCAGGTCATGATCTTGCGGTTTGTGGGTTCGAGCCCCGCCTTGGGCGCTATGCTGACCGCTCGGAGCCCAGAGCTGCTTCACGTTCTGGGTCTCCCTCTCAGCCCCTCCCCCGCTCACGCTCTGTCTCCCTCTCTCTCAAAAATAAATAAACATTAAAAAAATTTTTTTTAAAAGAAAAGATTACCCCGCACCCAGCCTGAGCCTGGCACAGGAGAGCCCTTCAAAGTTTTTTGTGGAGAGGTTAAACATGGAGTTATCACATATGCCGAAATTCCACTCCCGGGCGTCTGCCCAAGAGAACTGAAAGTGTATGTACATGTTCGTAGTATAACATTATTCATAACAGCCCAAAGTGGAAATAACCTAAATGTCCATCAACTGCCAAACAGATCAATTAAGTTTGGTATAATCCTACAAAGGAGCATTATTCCTCAATGAAAAGGAATGAAGTTTTTTTGAAATTCATTTTTGAGAGAGAGAGAGAGAGAGGCAGCGTGAGCAGGGGAGGGTCAGAAAGAGGGAGAGACAGAATCTGAAGCAGGCTCCAGGCTCCGAGGTGTTAGCACAGAGCCCGATTCGGGACTCGAACCCACGAACTGGACATCATGACCTGAGCTGAGGCCAGACGCATAACTGACTGAGCCACCCAAGTGCCCCAGGAATGAAGATCTTTAAAAAGATTTTTAAAAGTTTGTTTATTTATCGAGAGAGAGAGTGCGCACGCGCACACACTCTCACATACACACACACAGGAGCGAGTGGCAGCGGGCAGAGATGGAGGGAGAGAGAGAATCCCAAGCAGGCTCCCTCTGTCAGTCCGGAGCCTGATGCAAGGTTTGATCCCACCAACTGTGAAATCATGACCTAAGCCGAAATCAAGAGTCGGACGCTTAATTGACTGAGCCACCCAGGCATCCCTGAAGATTTTATTTTTAAGTAATGGCTACACCCCACGTGGAGTTTGAACTCACAACCCCAAGATCGAGAGTTGCAGGGTCTGTGGACTAGCCAGCCGGGCATCCCAGGAAGGAAGTATCGATCCAAGCTACAGCAGGAATGAATTTTGAAAACATTATGATGAGCGAAAGATGCGGTGATAAAAGGCTACATATTGTGTGAATCCATTTATAGGAAATGCCCAGAATAGACAAATCTACTGAGACAGAAAGACCAGTGCTTGCCCGCAGCTGAGGGAGGGAAGCCGGGGAGACATGGAGCGTGCCAGTAAGGGGTAGGGTGTTTCTTTCTGGGGTGAGGAAAATGTCCTAAAGTTGATGGTGGTAGCGGTTGTGTAACTGAAT
>NC_043710.1:108087253-108100262 GCF_006229205.1 Suricata suricatta | reverse complement strand
CCCCCCCCCCCCCCCGCCGCCCGGGTGACTACCCCTCGCTGGCCCCGTGGACTGTGTCATCCTCTGTACATGTGGATAATTAAGCGGAACTTGGGGCTGATGACGGGGCTGCGTTGCATCACCGGCCCTGGCCCCGCGCAGACTGGGAGAACTAGATCTTCCGGACACGCGGGGTGAGTGGAAAGCCCGGGCCCTGGGAGGGGGGCGGCGGCCGCCCGGGGGGCTCTCGGTCCTCCTCAGCCTCACTGCAGAAGCGGAGCCCTGAGCAGACGGGCCGTGCGGTTGCAGCCAAGGCTGACTTAACCTCGTGGTTTGTCTTGAAGCTCTAACTTGGTCACCAGGCCTGTGGTTTGGTGTCAAACCAAAGATGGTTGGGCAGCCTTCAGACCCCAGTGTGGGCTGAGGCTCGGAGGGAAGGCCGGAGGCAGGAAGCAGATCTTTCTGCTCCCAGCTTCTCAAAGTCTCTGACACCTGGTGGCAGAGTCTGGTTTACTCCGGACTCAGAAACTTATTTATTTTATTTTATTAAATTTTTTTTTACATTTATTTATTTTTGAGATACAGAGAGTGAGCAGGGGAGGGGAAGAGAGAGAAATAGACACAGAATCCGAAGCAGGCTCCAGGCTCTGAGCTGTCAGCACAGAACCTAATGAGGGGCTCAGACCCACGAACCATGAGATCATGACCTGAGCCAAAGTCGGACACTCAGCTGACTGAGTCACCCAGGTGCCCCTCCCAGACTCAGAAATTTAAATGAATGATTCAGAAAAGAGGATTTCTGAGGTTCCTTCTAGGTCTGACATTCTGTAAGTCTGATTGTGAGTATTTACTGAACACTTAGACTGTGCCAAGGTGCTATGCACATCATCGTGGGTCATATTCCTGTGGCCTTATGAGGTGGATCCTTGCCATGGTGATATTCTTTTGTGTGATGGGGATATCAGTGGAAGCAATTCAGGTGTTAAGTAATTCCTGATCTGCACATAGTAGAGATTCAATGAAGACCTGTTGACTGACTAACTGATTGCTTAGATATGTGTTGGATGTGAGGGGAATGCAAAAGAGTTATTATATCAGTCAACCGGTGTGTATTTACTGAATGCACGCGATGGACAGGTATTGGCCAGTTGTGGAAGGGAGACCAGACTTTCTTGGATTTCTGGATGTTGGCAATCAGTTCAGGTCAAAGTAATACCGTCCAAAATGCATGAAATACATTGGGAAATAATAAGAAATATGTATCTTCATTTCTGACATAGGGCTCCTGAAACCCTTGTAAATAGGGGTGCAAGAGAATCTTTTTGTTCCAATCTTTAGTCTTTGACCTTGGTTCCTGATGCAGGGCTCCTAAAACCCTTGGGATTTCCTAGATGATGAGAGTGTCTTTTGTTCTCATGAGGCAACTCTGGATGGGCTCCCGCATAGGGCTGGTGACCAGAAAGACCAAGCCATGATTAGAAGCTTGGAACTTACAGCTTGTCCCCCGTTCCCTGGAGAGGGGAGAGTGACTAGAGATGGAGGTAATAGTTGATCATGCCCATGTGAGGAAGCCTCTGTAAAACTCCCGGTAGCATGGGGTTCCGGAACGTTCCACGTGGGAAGCATATCCACGTACAAGGAGGATAGATATGAACCTGCACATGGACACATGGGACAGAAGCTTCTGGATTTCTGTGCTCAGGTCCCTCCTGGGCCTCATCCTGTATGTCTCTTCATTTGCCATGCATCTGTATCCTTCTTCATGTCCTTTAATAAACTGGTAAACATAAGTGTTTCCCTGAGTTCTGTGAGCTGCTCTAGCAAATAATTGGACCTAAGGGGAAGGAAGTTATGGGAACCTCCAATATGCAGCAAGTTGGACCAAAGCTGTGAGTAACTTAGAGACCCGCTACTTCTGACTGGCAGCTGACGTCGGGGGTTGGGGGCGTCCTGTGGGACTGAGCCCTTCACCTGTGGGGTCTGACGCTACCTCCAGGTAGGTAGTGTCGGAATTGAGTTAAATTGTAGGACACACAGCTGGTGTCACAGAAGTCCTTGGTGTGGGGGGAAGCCCCACACATCTGGTGTCAGAAGTGTGACAAGTGTGGTCGTAAGGAAGGAGTACACGAGGAACACAGGTTTTGCAACACAGTTGCCTTAACCTGGCCAGAGAGCAGCTGGTTTTCACTGCTTGAGGTGGACTTTGTAAATACATCGAAAAGCTCCCATATCCAAGACTATTGAAAAACTTGGGACGAAGAGAATCGTTGTGTGATGGCACACGCTTCCATTTTGTTGAGCACGATCTCATTTAGTCCTTGTCATTCCATGGACAGTAAAGGGATATTATAACCCACAGAGTGGGTGTTCTGCTCTCTCTTTACAGAGGAAGAAACAGAGTCTGATAGTAAATTTGTAAGTAATATCAGAATTCCAAACTAGGCTGTTACTTTATTTTTTTACCGTAGTCTACTCTATATTGTTAATATGTTATATTGCCTTATAGATGAGGGGCTAGCTTACAACAGAAAACAAACCACAGAGAAAGTTGGAAACTTATCTGTACAAGGAATCATCAAGGAGCACTCTCCAAACATCTCTGAGAGAACAGACCGTATTTCGAGCCTCATGAACTTTCTGGAAGACTGAAGGACCACTAATATTTACATGACTGAAGTTGACATCGAATGTGGAGACTGTATCGGGTATCATTGAAAGCAGTCAGAAGGTCAGACGGATTTGGATTCAAACCTCATTTCCAGCACGAGGTAGCTATGTGGTCTTGGGCAAATGGTCCATTTTGAGACTTGATTGCTTCCTCATCTGTAAAATGGGAGTAAAAATATCTATGTATAAGGTTGGTGTGGCAATTAACTAAGACGCTGCACATACAGAGGGCTCAATATACATTAGCTATTGTTTTCTAGTAACAGAGCCCTAAGGCGAGGAGGGCGGGGGGGAGAGAGGCAGGTCTGCGAGGACAGGCACAATGTTGAGCTTCTCCTGCTCTATTTTAGTGGCCTGAGCAGGACTTGGAACACGGTAAGTGCAGAGTAAATAACTGTTTACAGGTGTATAGAAATTATGCAAGATTTTAGGGGCTGAGTGAGTGGGCTTTGATTTGCTACATGGAAGGGAATCCATCTCAGCAAAATGATCCATGTACTAACCCTAGAGTCATGGGCCTGGGTCTTCTATTTTTATGCAAGAAAGGGATGTGGGAGTGATTCCAGTTCTGTGAATCTTTGAACTTTTTTTTAATGTTTATTTATTTTTGAGTGAGAATGGGGGTGGTGGGGACGGGCAGAGAGAGAGGGAGACACAGAATCCAAAGCAGGCTCCAGGCTCTGAGCTGTCAGCACCGAACCCGACACGGGGCTTGAACTCACGAACCGTGAGATCATGACCTGAGCCACAAGATCGTGACCTGAGCCGAAGTCTGACGCTTCACCGACTGAGCCCCCCAGGCTGTCAGTACAGTTTTGGATGCAGCGAGTAGCCTAGTGAGGAGTCCATTGGCGAGTAGAATCTGGGTATTTTCAGAGATGATTTTGGACATCTTCTGGAAATCGTGTCCTGCCCTCCCTCCGAGGCATTATCAGGACACCAGGGCCATCAGGGCTCCTCCGTGTGGGGAAACTGAGGCTGAGAAGAAAGAAATGTGTAATCTGTAACTCCTGGACGGTTGGACCTGGATTCTGATGCGTCACGAACGGGCACACAGTAGGGATCAGAAGTGTTGAGGGGCACCCGCTTGTGTGTCTCAAAGCTGTAGTCCTAACGACGTCCTTGGAGTACGCAGACACTCCTAGCCGCATCTCACAGTCCACTTGGTCTCTACGGCTCAGGCAGACTGTACCTTGTCTTCTCTGGATCCCAGCTGAGAGAATTCAGTAAAGTGATTGGCCGAGGTTCCTCTCCTGGGAGGGGGTCAAGCCGGGGCTGGACCTCGGTCAAGATGCACCGTCCTTAAGGGCTACATGTTGGCAGTAGAGACAGGTCCAAGGGAAGTACTCAGATCTTCATGGACTTTGTGTTGCTCACGGTTAGTAAGGGCCCCTGAGGCCTCTGAGGCTGCTCGGGAGGCACCGCTAACATAGTGACATCCAGGGTGCCCGGGCGGCTCGGTCGGTTAAGTGCTGACTTCGGCTCAGGTCGTGATCTCACACGGGTTGTGAGTTTGAGCCCCGCACGGGGCTCTGTGCTGACAGAGCTGGGCCGAAGCCTGCTTCGGATTCTGTGTCTCCCCCCCGCACCCCCGCATCTCCCCCGCTCACACTCTGTCTCCCCCCCACCCCCGCATCTCCCCCGCTCCCACTCTGTCTCTCTCTCTCTCAGAAATAAACATAAAAAATTTTTTTTAATGCAACCTAGTAAAGTCCAGTCTGAGAGTCACTTCAGATGCATCCAGGCTCAAGCAGGCCACCGTGGGGACTTGGAGCCTCTCTGGTTTCCCGAGATTGTTAACCTTTTCCTCCTACCTCGAACAGCCCAAGGGGCTAGAGGAGAGAAACAAAGAGAAAGCGCTTTGCAAATACGATTATTCAAAGTCTTAACATCCATGGGCACAGAAAAAAAATCATATTCCTTTATATTAAGTTGCTCGAAACCGAGAATCTTTTGAGAGCACTAAACCAGAATGTTTTCTTTCCAAACTTTGGTTTTTTTTTAAATTTTTTTAATGTTTTATTTATTTTTGAAACAGAGAGAGAGCATGAGAGGGGGAGGGGCTGAGAGAGAGGGAGACACAGAACCGGAGGCAGCTCCAGGCTCTGAGCTAGCTGTCAGCACAGAGCCCGACGCGGGGCTCGAACCCACGAAGGTGAGATCTGACCTGAGCCGAAGCCGGAGGCTTAACCGACTGAGCCACCCAGGCGCCCTTTCTTTCCAAACTTTGAATCACCTCCATGGGACACATGGAATAATGCAGTAGCATGCTCTGATATGGGAAGTTTCTCATGTGATTTAAAGTCTGGATGAGTTTGTATCTTTGAAATGATTCACATTTGAAAAGCAAAAAATTCAAAACAATAACATTTCCCTTTCACTGAGCAGACAATGTAGACGTCTGCCTCTCGGTGACAGCAAAACACGACATGATGAATCGGGGGACCTGCAGGGGTTCACCTTCGGTGACTTCACACTTATCATCTGCTCTGACGAAAACACATCTGGAACAGCTGAAAAGAGTTGAGCCCGGAAAAGAATGGCACCAAAATAAAGTATTTCTCTTAAAATACGCTCCAATACAAAGGTTCTAACAAGGATGCACAGATGTGTTGCATTCAACTCTATTATGAAAACAGCATACGTCTCTATTACAACGGACCCTTCACGGTCAGAGCAGAGATGTGGCCGCGGGAAATGTGGATGCGAGCGTCAGTTCTGTCCTGTAAGCTGCTGACACGGAGGAGTTTATTTCTTTGAGTCTTTGCTTCTTTGTTGCAAAAAGAGAGGGTAACGTTAACCGTCGTGCCCTTGTGTTCCGAGGACAAAGTGAGACGATGCGTGTATGCCCAAGTGCTTTGCGAATGTGTTTTTATTTCCTGGTGCCTTTGTTGTTTTTAACCATGAATATGTGTGTCGAGCTTCTACTCAACATTTTTATTCATTGCCCGTTGCACCCGGTTTTGCTTTCTGGCTGATTTCTGGTCGCGCTTCTGTTCCTGTGTCTCTGGACAGTGTTGGGGGGTATTTTCTTCCTCCTCAAACTGAGCCTGCTGCTATCGGAGTCTCCGGGTCTCAGCCCTTTGCTAAGGAGCCCCGCACCTCCCGATGATCTTTGTCCACTGTCTTCCCTCAGGCCGGACCCCTCCGAGGTGGGGAGGCTCTGCAGGCTGGAAAGAGACTTCCCGTTTGGAAGATGAACAGTCGTGGGCGCCTGGGTGGCTCAGTCGGGTGAGTGTCCGACCTCAACGCAGGGCCTGACCTCACAGTTCTTGGGTTCGAGCCCCGCGTCGGGCTCTGTGCAGATCCTGCAGCTGCTTCGGAGTCTGTGTCCCTCTCTCTCTGACCCTCCCCCGCTTGTGCTCTGTCTCAATAATCAATAAACATAAAAAAATTAAATGAAAAATGAACACCGTGACTCTGGGGGGCCTGGGAAGAAGTGGCTTAGAGGTAAGAGAGGCGCAACAGAAGCGCAGTCCCGAGTCTTAGCCTGGGGCTTCCTCCGCCGACCTACCGCCTAGGACCCTCCGTTTGGGCTTCGGATGCAAAGCGCGATCTTCATGCTCAAAGCACTGTTGCTGTTCAACCAAACCTGAAGTTATAATCCCATCATGATGGCTACTGTCCATGGGTGGGCACTAACGAATGGACATAAATACTTTATCTGAGGGGAACAATCATCCCCATTTTATTAATGAGGAAACTGGGGTCCTCCGCTGGGTAAGTCACTCCCCCAAAGACCCAGAGGCAGTGGGTGGCGGAGCTGGGGTCCCGCCACCATCAGATCAAGTCCGTCCTGCCAACCACGAGATGCTGGCTGCCCTGAACGTTCCGTTTCTTCCAGGCCTGCCAAACTTTCCGCGACAGCCCCAGAATGCCAGGCAGGCCAACCGCCTGTCCTTCTAGAACCTTCTGGAATCTCCCCTCCTCCTCCAGAAAGCCTTCTCAGACACATCAGCGGGGAGTAAGGACATTCCTGCCTGAGTGTGGGAGTCTCGTGCTCGCAGTGGGAGGCTTCCTGTTGCTGTTCGCCTCCAGCTGTGGGCACGTGGGCTCACGGGTTCGGGACTCTGAGGGGCAGACCTGCTGTGGGGTCAGCAGGTGGTCCTCTGGCCAACCCTAGGCTTCCCGCCCGTGTTGGTTTTCTGGCTTCTCCTCCTGGGTGTGCGTGTCCGCCCTCCCTCTCCTGTCCCCATCACTCAGATGAGAGGCCCCCAATCTGCTGGAAAGAGGGGGCCTCAGAGCTGCCCCACCCGCTGACCCCCTGTGAGCCGTCCTGGGGGTGGGCCGACAGGCCGGCTGGGGGCCGGGAGCTTGGATTAGTCTTCCGGGCTGTTTTCTCTGGGCTTGGAAACAAAATACCCCCATCCTCCTCGCCTCCCTTTACAAAACCCGGGAGCACCACTGACAGAGTGCCTGGTGTGGGTCCCGGCAGGGCAGAGAGGGCCACCAGGCCCAGGGACAGGGAGCCCGGGGTCTGGCTCAGGGGGTATCTCCCGTGACTCTTCCCTCTGACGGTGGCTCTAAGTGTGCGTCTGTGTCAGCCCCTCTGTTGTGCTCTGAGTGACGGAGAAGCTCCAAAGTGGGGTGCAGAGGGCAGAAGGAGCCCAGGAGGCGATCCGGGAGCGAAGCTGAACGCAGGCAAGAGAAGCCTCGATAACCAGGCGGGAGTAACATGACAGGAGCCCTCTTTCCATCCAGGCCCGGGTGGTAGCCGCTGGGGCAGCCCCGACAGCAGAGAGACCAGTCTCTGAACAAGAGGGAGGCTTCTCCCTCCAGCTGCCAGGAGGCCCCTGCTTGTTCCCGCGGCTGATGTTTTGTTTTTTTTAATTTAAACTCAACCTCAAATGGAAATGACCAGGAAGTGGGAAATGACCCAGAGTGAATGGGACTGGCGGCTGGCCTGAGGTCCCCCTGGGGGGAGGGAAAAGGGAGGGGAAGTGCCCCCCCCCCCCGGGCCTGGGGTGCCCCAAGCCTCTGGGGGGGAGGGGTAGTCCTGGGCCGGGAGCTAGAGGGAGGGGGCAGGGAACGAGCCCAGAGCGGGGAAGGCCAAGGACGGCGGGCCGTCAGAGAGGCAGGGATGGGGGGGCCGGGGGTCTCCTGCCTTCCAAGGAGGCAGGAGAGGGCGGGGCCTGGGCCAGGTCAGGTGCGGGAGGCCAGGTGGGCCTCCAAGGCCAGCTCTGGGGGGAGGCGACTCCAAGTGTTAAGCCACCCGAGCCCTTTACGCTCTGGGAATAAGAAACTTAGCAGCAAAGAATGTACTTCCTCAGCGTTCCACCTGCGCCGCAGCCTGACACACGCACTCTGGGTGTTTCCAGCGTCGGGTCCCCGCCGGCCCTGGCCCAGGGCTGCTGGGGGGCCTAGCGCTGAGCAGTCCGTGCGCCTGCTGAACCAAACTGGTGGCCCTCGGGGATGCCGCACCGGTCGGTCACTCTGACTCTGGGACGGGCCACCTTGTGTCTCAGATAAAACCGCAGGAAGAACACTGCCATTTCTTCAGGCCCCACCGGCTGCTGGACACATTCTCCGCTCTGATGTGTCATCGTCTCTTTCCAGACGTTCAGTCTGAAGCCCTCCAAGTTCGTGGAGCTGGCCGCCACCTCCGACTCCGGGTTTTCACCGGCTCCAACTGGCCCAGAACCCCAAGACCGAGCTCACCTTCGGGGGGAAAGGTGGAGGGCGACACGAGGAGGCAGGTGGTCCGGAGGCAGGGGCGTGGGGGACGGGGGGGACGGATGCCAAGGCCCGGTGTCAGCTCCACGGCTCTCGGGTGGCCAGAGTGGGGGCTGGGCGCTCCCTCGGAGAGAGGGACGAGGAGGCGCTGAGGACACGGTGTCTCCGCGGGACCGGATGACCGTGTGGTGGTCCCTCTGCTGTGACAGGCTGCTCGGGACAGCAGGAGGGGACGTGGCCTGCCGCTCAGTCCTGCTCTCCTGAGAGCCAGGAATGTGAAGCCCAAAAAACTCAAGATTGGAGAACCAGGTCCCTGCCTGGACGCGCTCCCTGAAATAAGGCGCCGTTTCAAAGTCTCTGCTCCCAGCCCTCTCCATCCCCTTCCCTGCTTTACGGCACCTCCTCCCTCCCTCCCTCCCTCCCTCCCTCCCTCCCTCCTCCCTCCCTCCTTCCTCTCTCTCTCTCTTTCTTTCTTTTTTCCTTCTTTTTTCTTTTTTAATTTACATCCCAGTGAGTTAGCATCGAGGGCAACAATGATTTCGGGAGTAGAGTCCAGTGATTCATGCCCTACATGTAACACCCAGGGCCCGTCCCAACGGGTGTCCTCCCTGAGGCCGGGTGCCCATCTAGCCCACCTCCCCACCCCCTCCAGCGCCCCTCAGTTCTCTGTATTTAAGAGTCTCGTACGTTTTGTCCCCCTCCTGTTTTTATATTATTTTTGCTTCCCTTCCCCCATGTTCCTCTGTTTTGTATCTTAGATTCCACAGATGAGTGAAGTCCTATGATATTTGTCTCTCTGTGACTAATTTCACTTAGTGTAATACCCTCTAGTTCTATCCACATATTTGCAAATGGCGAGATTTCATCCTTTTTGATCGCCAAGTAGCAGACACACACATCTTCTCCATCCATTCATCTGTCGATGGACATTTGGGCTCTTTCCACACTTTGGTTACTGTTGACAGCGCTGCCATAAACACTGGGGCGCACGGGCCCCTTCGAAACAGCGCACCCGTGTCCCTTGGGTAAACACCTAGTAGCATTTCTCACTTTCTCATACACTGTTCTACCACCTGTCTGTCTATCCATCGATCTATCTACTATCTATCATGGATCTATACCCATCTCTCTCTCTCTATCATCTGTCTACCTATCATCATCCTTTGTTTGTTTTGGTCCCCATGCTGGTGTGGTGGTGCAGGGGACTTGCTGCCTCTGTCCTCTGCGTCCCCAGCCCCCAGAGCGGCGCAGGACCGAGCGGAGGACGGGCGAGCGGCACCGTGGTGCGGACCCCAGGACCCCGGCACCGCAGGCCTGCCCTGCCGTCTGTGGGGTGCACCCTGGGCAGACGCCGCAGCCTCTCTGGCTGTCTCAGCATCTGTGCGACGAGGAGCTGGAATCACCGGACAGCCCCCAGGCCTCCTTCCGTCTGTAAACAGTCTGCAGGTCCAGCGCCTTCGTGCCCCAAGCCTTCAGCCACAGAGTCCTTCCCGAAGCCCCTGGAACTCCGCAGCGGGGCTGGGCTTGGGGCGCTGGGCTCCCCCTGGAGGCAGCCCTCCCCCAGGACCAGAATGGGGCACGGAGGTGCCGGTGAGTCAGCTGCTCTGAGAACGGTCCCCATTCAGATGCTTCTAGGTTTTATTTTAATTGGCTTTTGACGTGTTGTTTCATAACGTTTTATTGTTTTCAATAGAGGCAATTCATTATGTGCATAATTAGAGGCCATTTGACTTTAATTTCTTTGGTAGGAGTTTCCACAGAAAAAAGTTCAGAAAATGAAAACTTGGCCGCCCCGTGAGCCTTGATTTGGGACTTTGGACACACGGTCCGTGGGGTGAAGGGTGACGCTGTCCTGCCCTGGGTGGGGCTCCGGTTCCTGGGGGCCGGGGACCTTCCCCACTGGAACAGGGTCAGCCCTCGGAGGGCCCGGGAGCATCTGTGTTCGGGGCTCCGGTTGACAAGACCGAGACAGTCTTCCCGGGGCCTGGACCTTTCTCCTCACGGACCCCTCGGGACGAAGCCCCCGGCAAGCCCGAGTTTCCTCATGGCCGGCCCGTGGGGGAAGAGCCGGGGGTGAAGGCGGCTTCGCACCCCTGGTATTCGGTGCTTGGTATTCGCTGAGTAACCGGGATGGCCTCGCAGGAGGGGAGAGGGACAGGTCTGGCTAGTTCTGGGGTGTTGTTTATACCTGAGATTACCTCACAGGTCCCAACCCGCCTCCCGCCCCACCTGCTGGGGGCTGGCCCTCGGCCTCCCAGCCCTTTTCCCCACATGCCCCGGATGCCAGGGGCCAACATGGACCTTCCCGCGGACACCAGCTGAGCCTGGCAGCGTCCCCCCTCAGGAGACCATGGAGAGGGACGGCAGCCGGGTGAGTGTCCCCGGGCCGCGGGCCGAAGCTCCCGGGGCGGAGGGAGCAGGGACAGGGCTGGGAGGTGGGTGGGGCACGGCCACCCCTGTGCCTCCGGTTTGGGGGAGATGGAGTGTGTCTCTTCTCATTGGAGCTACTTGGGATGGAGACTGCCTGGCCTCCTTCTATCCTGGCTCCTGGGGGGCCCCGCGGGGCGCAGGTAGGATTGGGGGCCTGCACCCCACGCTGTGCCTGAAGTCTGGGCTCCTGCTCTGTGGCCTGGGAGCACCCTGGCCGGGGCATTAATGCGGTTAGATCATCACTGTTGCTGGTTTGAGAAGTCACTGAACCTTGGCGTTCTAACTGGGCTCCGGGGTTATCCTGGCAACCCCCTCCCTGGACCCCTAGGCCGTCCTAGGAAAAGCAGTTTCATATTTAGTATCTTCAAGGGGGCCCGTCTGTATCCTGTGGTTACTCTCAGGCTTCATAACACTAGTGCTTGGAAAGGGCTTCCTTGCGTGGAACTGAGTCTTTCCGCTACATCTCCGGGGCCTTACCTCTTCTTCCACTCCTGGCGGGGGCGCTGCTAGAATGTGCTCCGTGGGAAAGCCAGCTCGCGCCCGGGACGGCGTCCAGACTGTTCCGCTGCGCCTCAGCTTTCTTCTCTCGAGGGACATCCGTCTTGGGCTCTGGTCTCCCCTTAGGTCTGGCTTTCCGCTTCTCTCCACCTTCTTTTGTTCCGTCCCGGCGTGGCGGACCCGGAGACTCCGGGGAGGAAGGGGCAGCTCTGGGTTGAGAAGGAGCAGCTCAGCCTGTGTTCTGGACGTGTGGTCCGTTCTGAGCCCAAGATCTGTGTCTGCCACCGTTACCGGCACCTTTCCGGCCATTCTTCTGGCCCCTCTTGACTTCCTTTCCCAGGCTCCCCTCTTGACCTCTGCACTGTCTGCTTGCACCTGCCTCCCCCTCACCACGGTCATTTGTCCCCAAGCCTCTGGGCTCCCTGGAGCCTTTATGAGCAGGATGGGCAACGCGTAGGGCAGAGTGGAGTTCCGTCGGAGGTGTGGGGAAGGTGCCACAGGGCTTGTGCATTGACGACTTTCGGGGGCCCGTCCCTGGGCCTGGTGACGAGGTGACGTCTGCTTACAATGCTCATCTGTCCAGAGTTAGGGGCCAATAGAGACGGGCACTGGAGGGGCGCCAGGGCGAGAGCAGACTTCTCATTCCTGATGGAAGCGGCGTCAAGTGGTGTGGTCGGTGCCACGTTCGTCGAGGGAGGCTGTCCTCGCATACTTTGGAATGAGAGAACTGGGCCACTTTCCCCTTATTTCAGCTTGAATTCACCCCCTGGTTTGGCGTGGAGCCTCCACGACAGGGAGCCTGAGGTGGGAGAGCCGCCCGGGTCACCGAATCTGACCCGCAGCAGTTTCTTCAGAGGACTGGGAGACACTGGCTGTCTGTGTCCGGGCCTTGTCGCGGAGGCGTTGCCGCAGGGAGGTGGACGGTGTGGGTTTGCCCTTCAGTCCTGGAGGTGGTGAGGAAGACGGTGGCCGGCGGACGTGAGCCTGATGAAGTCCCTGGACGGGTCAGGTCTTCAGGGGGACCGTGGAGCGGGGAAGGCTGGGAGCCTCTGTCTGCAGAGGGGACTGCGTGATGTCGACAGGACTCTGACCACGTGTTTTGGTGGAAAATCACTTAACCTTTTTGTACCTCAGTTTCTTTGTCTGTAAAATGGAATAAAGATAGCATCTACTTCGAGGAGCCTTAGAACAATGACTTTCACCTGTAAGGCTCTTTCTAACTAGCAGAGAGAGAGAGAGAGAGAGAGAGATTCAGGGAGTGTTCAGAATACCTTCCTCCTCAGTATCCTCATCACTGAGGGGCTGGTCCTGACCCCCTGAACAATGTGGACAAATCTCTCTTCTCTGCGCCTCAGCTTTTCCACCTGCCCAAGAAGAGGGCTGGACAGATTTCCTCCTCGGTCCCCCCGGCCCCTGTCTGGTTCATGACGGTCTTTGGGATATACAGAACGGGTCAGAGTGCGCCCCGCTGGGTGTGTGCCTCTGCCCTTGTACACTAGTGTGTGTTTGTGGGTTTTTCCCCAAAAGGCATCACACCCTTACTGCTTACAGAAGGACCCACTGATAAAGCAGCAAGACGTAGATGGGTCTTCTTAAAACGGACCAGGGTCTCAGTCAGTCCAAGACCCTGGATGCCGTGGACTTGAGAGCAGCTGGTGGTCCCGGGTCTGGTCCAGGATGAGGCCCCCTCCCCTCAGGGGGCTGGGCAGGCTCCTAAGGGGGAAGACCAGTAGCCTCTGGTCACCGTGCCATCGACCCCGCA
>NC_043710.1:108079868-108087153 GCF_006229205.1 Suricata suricatta | reverse complement strand
CCAGTGTGAGTCCAGGGGTCCCCGGTTTGGAAGGAGGTGCTGGGAAGTCTGCCTGCGCACTCTGAAGGGGCCTGTATTTGTGGGATTTCTCTGGGTTCGGGGAAAGGGGGCAGTAGGGGCAGCCTGGGCGCCTGGAGGTACAGGGAAGCTTGGGTTGAGCAGTAAGGATGGGGCAGAAGCGTGACCCACTCCATCCCAGTCCAGTCCAGTCCAGTTCAGTCCACAGCGAGATGGGCTCAGGCCTCCTGGGCCGTGGCCCAGGGGCTCCCCAGCCTCCCAAGGGGCAAGCGGGGCTTTTAGGGTCTGCCAAAGGGAGCTCCTGGTTTCTCTGGGTACCGTCTAGTGCCTCCCATGGGGACTGGGGGCGTCTCTGCCTGCCTGGCCTGGGCTGGAGCTTGCCTATGCCCCCCACTCTGAACATCCTTGATCCTCACTGGGAGAGAGAAGCTGCCCCAGGGGCCTCAGTCTGGCAAGGAGCCCCTCCCCACTGGGGCCTGGAAGGGGCTGTGCGGGAGCTGAGGAACAGGACCTGGAAGGTTGGCGTGCGGGTCCGGCACCGCCCCGCCTGGCTGTGTGACCTTAGACAAATCACATTGTCCTTCCCGGCCTTCGTCACCTGATCAGGGGTGTGACGCAGGCTGCAGGAAGGGCCGGCCGGGGGCAGAGGAGGGCGGCCCGCCAGCTTGGGTTGGACTGGACCCGGCCCTGCGGCCCCGCCCTCGGGTCACCAAGTCGCATTATCATTGCTGCCGCCCGGGGGCACGCTCTTCAGGGCCCTCGAGACCCCTGTCCCAGGCTCTCTTGCTGCCTGCCCTGGGCTCCGAGCGGCGGGCGGCTCCTGACCTGGCTCCGGGGGGCTCCTGGGGCCGGAGGGCCATCTCTGGGCCACGCCCGGGGCGCCCTCCGTGGGGGCAGACGCAAAGCCAGGCCATCTGGACTAGGTACAAGGAGCCCCGGGTTTCCGTCCCTCTTCTGCTGTAAGATGTACCCAAGCGACTTCGGGGAGAGCACTGAATGTTTTAGACCTCAACTTCCCTGACTGTAAAATGGGAATGATCATTCTTCTGGACTCCTGTTCAGGAAAGTGCTTGGCCAGAACCCCAGAGCCAGGGACTGCCCTTCTCAGCCCTCGCCTGCCTGGCCCGTCGCTCGCTGCCTTCCCGAGGCCCCCTGCTCCCCCTGCCTCCCAGCCAGGCCACCTCCTGCCCCAGCACCCCCCGGGGGTCTGTTGTGAGTCGGGACCCCTGGGGCCTGCAGGGGCTGTCTGGGGTGTCTGTGATACCAGGGCTCACCCTTGCGCACCCCAGGGGTTCATCTCAGAGAGCACCCTCGGGGCGGTGGGGGGGAGAGGCAGGGCCAGGAAAGCGCAATGGGCAGTGCTGGGCCAGGGAGGTGGTCCCCAGTCAGCCAGGCTCTGGGCCTGCCCTGTCCGTCTGGCCGCGTGCAGGCTGAACAGTCTCCCGGCTGCAGGTGGGCTGTGGGAGAGCCTGGCGTTGGCCATCTGCGCTCTGTTCTGGGTCTCCAGCTCACGGGCAAAGGCCAGGGATGAGCCAGTTCTGGTGCCGGCTCAGCCCCTTGGGTCTTGGCACTTTGGGCCAGACTCGTCTCTCCTGGTCCCCCACCTACTCAAGGCACCTGCTCTTCGGGTGAGGCCAGGCCACCTAGAGGGACCAGGGGTCAGCAGTTGCTCTCCAAGAATTGAGGAAAGGAAACAAGTTGCTGCTATCGTAGGTTAGACAGTAGGGAGAACTTCCGGCGGGGGGCAGGCTGGGAAATGGGTAAAGAAGGATGGGGGGGAAGCTTCTAGTCCAAGGGTCCCCGGGGAACTCTCCCCAGCATCCTGGGATGGTTTGGGTCGAGGTTCGGAGTCTGGGGGCTGGGGCAGGGCAGCCTCACCGTGGAGGCTGCTTGCCGCTGGCCGCGGGGCTGCCTAGTTCACGGCCCCGCATGGCCGCTCTCCGGTGGGGCTTGGGCTCAGGCCGCTCTGCCTGCCCTGGTCTGTGGACCTGAAGCCCTACATGCCTCCCAGCAACCCCGACGCCTGCTCTTCCCTGCATGTTGCCCTGTCTGCCACCCCCCACCCCAACGCCTGCTCCCCGGCCCTGGGCAGACTCCGTGCTGGCCTGAGGCTCAGGCTGAGCAGCTTCAGAGGCTGGCTGGGGACCCCTCACCCCCTTGGGTACCAAGCCCAATTTTAGTCCCATTTTACGTGCCCCAGACTCTCTGGACTCCGAGGAGAGGGACCCATGGGGGTCTCCTGCCTAGACCCTCACTTGCCTCCTCGGGGCCTCTTCTTGCTGCTTCCAGTGCACCAAGGCTGCGGGTGGGCACACTGAGGCCTGCCGTGAGGGCGGGGCACGGGGGAGAGGGTTGAGCAAGGCTCGGGAGACCCCCTCCTGCCCGACTTGCTGCTCCAGGCTTCCCGCTGTGCCCCCCTTCCCCCGCCCCCAGCTACCTCTCTGGTCTAATTCCCTCCCTAGCCGTCCCACCCTCCCCCTCGGGCCTCCCCCAGCTCTGGCCCCTTTGTTCTTGCCCTGGCGAGGCAGGACCAGGACCAGGGCCACAGGGTCCTGCTCAGGAGGGGACACCTGAACTCTTGAATGAGAATCAGATCAGCCTAAGTCCCTGCAAGCCCACCAGTCAGTTCAGCGGCTTTAGGCATGCCCTCTAGTGCCCTGCGCCCGGCTTCGCCACGCAGTAACTGGGGATCATGGCTCCTGCCCACGCGGCTGGCAAGGCCCCGCGGGAACCACGTGGAGGAGGTGGAAGCTGTGTGCACACCGTGAGCCTCAGGAAGGGGGGGACTTCCAGGGACGCTCGTGGTTCTGTGGGTCCGGGCTCTCCCAGCCCTGCCCTCGCCTGAGATGTGTTCTTAACCGCCCTGGACCTCAGTGTCAGTCTGTTAAGTGGGGCCGACACTGCCAGCCGTGAAGAGCCTTGAAGAGGTGGAGGCGGGTGAGGTCAGCCCCTAGCGGGTGGCCATCATTGGCGGCTGTGACACAGTCTGGAGCCGGCTCCTTCGTGTGCGTCCCGCGGTGATCTGGCCAGGCCGGCCCGTCTTACGTGTGCGGGGACGGGCTGAGGGCAGCCGCTCAGGAGTGGGTGCGGCCGTATTGGAACACAGGTTTTCTGTGTCAAGTCCACTGTCTTCAACAGACAGACAGACACCCACTGTCACAGTTGATGGCGCCCATCGCAACAACGCCGTGAGGCAGGGTGACGGGCTCCTCTCACAGCTACGGAGTCTGAGGTACAAAGAGGTGAAGTCACTGGCCCAGAGTCACCTGCTGGCGTGGAGGTGCCCGGTGACGGGCATCCCGCCTCTCCTGTCCCCAGGCTCACCAGGTCCTGGCAGCACAGCGCCCACCCGTGATGCCCACCAGAAAGTTCCACAAGGCCGAGATCGCTGGGGAACCACCAGGCCCCACGGCCGGGCTCCCCACGGCACCCCCAGCCCGGCAGGGGCCCAGGCCCCAGTCTGCAGGTCACGTCACAAGTGCAGAGCAAGCGCCCCGGATCCGGGTGCAGGGGGAGGACTGACCCGCGAAGGCAGGGGGTCTCAGACACACGGGCCTGGGGCGGAATCCCTGCTGGGTGATCCAGGCTGTCTGAGCTCTGAGCCTTGGTTTCCACATCCGTCCAATGGGCTTCTAGAAACACCCAGCTCTGGGGGTCGGAGTGAGGAGCATGTGAGACCACAGACACGGAAGTTTCCTATAAACTGTAAAGTGCTGTCCACCGTGAACTATTAGTTTATTGTATCACGTGAGGGGACTGGCCCCCCAGGGTGGGGAAGGCTTATCATGTGGTAGACCGGGGAGGGAAGCCGGGGCGGTAGGTGGGCGGCCCAGGGCCCAGGTCCCGGCAGGGGCAAGGGCAAGGGCCACCGCTGCTGGGAGCACAAGGCTCCAAACATCCCAGGTCTCAGACGGGCCTCAGCCCGGCCTTTGTCTCCCTGAGTTGAGCTCCCGCACCTGCCGGCCCTCCGGTCATGCTCCTCAAGCCGGGCCATGCGGCGACGCAAAGGCAGAGAGAAATGCTCCTTCCCGCCCAGCCGCCGTGTGCCAGGCACGACGAGACGGTCCCCGTTCTGTCTCTGAGTCCTCGGCACCACTGGTCCTGCTCTGCAGATTCAGACAGAGGAAGGTTGGGTGTCTGAGCCGCACGGCTGGTGGGGAGTCGGGGCCCTGCCGGCCTCCACGGCCACTCGGCTGACGCGTGTCCCCGCCCCTCCCGCCCCCACGCCCCCGAGTCCTGTCCCCCTCGAAGCGTCCGGGGCTCACCTGTCTTCACTGTGTGGAAAAGTCCAGTCTCTGAATCCGAGCTCTGGCTCAGCTGTGGGTCCCTAAACACAGTCAGGTGTGTCCCTGCGGCTGGGGGCACCGGGCCCACGGGTGTTACAGCCGCTAATTAACCCCGGCAAGTCCCTGGGCAAAGGGCTCCGGTCCCTGCGGCTGGGAAGCCAGGTGTGGTGAGGGGCCCGAGACTCCGCCAATGACCTCGGACTCTTAGAAAAGGGAGTTTAAACAAAACAAAACGAAACAAGAACAACCACCCCCATACACACACACAGTAGGGATGATGGTGTTGCCTTGGGCGTTGTTCTAACGAGGACTTTTCCTTAACTGGGCTGCTTACTGAGGTCGGGCGTTAGACGCGGTGGCAGGTGAGGGAGGCGAACAGGTGCCGGCGTCCCGAGCCTGCCTCCTGCACGCAGCCCTGCCGACTGCCCCCAGCACACGGGGTGCGCTGGCCTAGCTGTCCCTGCCGCTCCCCCCCCCCGCCCCCGTCCTGAGTAGCCCGCTCAGCAGAACTTAGGACGAGGGGCAGGTGCAGCCCTGGGCCAGACCGATTCCCAGCTCCCCCTGCTGCCTCTGGGGGCGTCCAGAGGGGGCTTAAGAGGTAGAGATGGTAGGAGGGGCCAGAGGGAGGTGCCAGGGACGGGGCCCTGCAGGACTGCCCACCAGCTCCCTCTCATTTAGAGCACCCAGAGGCTCGGCTTCCAGGCCCCACAGTCACGGACGGCCTCCTGAGGCCAGCCGCTGCGCTGTCCCCCTGGTCTGTCCGTCCCTCCTCAGAGCGGCGGCAGAGCCCTGGGGCTGGGCTGGCCTCCGAGCCCTACTTTCTGGACTCACGCTCCGGCCCTGCCACTCTCCAGCGACCGCAGCTGGATCACCTTGTCGTCTCCCTGCTTCTGTTTTCCTGTGCAAAAGGGGGGGGGGTGACAGGGCTGTTCTGAGGATGAAGTGAGTAAATACCCCCGAGGCCCCCAGAGCACGCGGGTCCTCTGCCCTCCGGACGATCACTCCCCCGCCGCAGAGCCCCAGGTCTCCTGCGAGGGGGGTGCGCCCCTCCCCCAGCCTACTCCTTCTCCTCATTCCGCCCCTCCCGTCTCCCTGGTGCAGTGGTGCGTCGGCACCGTGGGCGGTGGGTGCGGGGGCGCGGGGGCCTGCGTGACGGGTTCTGGGTCGCTGAGGACCGTGGGGCGCAAGGCAGGCCAGGGCTTTTCCTTAAGCAGGTGCCTTCCACACTTTCCGGTGGCAGCTCCTATAAGAATGCGGTTTTCTAAGTGTGGAGCGCCAAGGGAAAGGGGTGGGTGTGCGCCCATGCAAGCGAAGAGGGACCCAAACGTGATCACTTCCCCCACCGGGACTCTCCAAGTGAGAGGTCTCTGGACTCATGTAGCCAAAGCAGGGGCCCCCCCACGGCCCAGTGCCCTCTGCCCACCCCGCAGGCCCCTGTGATGGGGACGGGGGGTCAGGGAGCGGGCTTTGTGAACTTGCACTTCATCCTGAGACATGGTCTTCTCAGATGCTTCCCTGCCAGGCGACGGTGCAGGGGGGGGCCTCTGCCCTGGGGCGTTTGTCTCCCGGCTCAGTAGGGCTGACAGCTGGCAGGTGGGTCCTCAGGGGGCCAGCCTGAGGGATGCCCTTCACTCTGTTTTCAGAATGCTTCCCCAGCACGGACGCCTCCAGCCCGGGCCTCCCCCTCCAGGTCCGCGTCCGGCAGGTCATCATCTGCCAGGTCAGCCTCCACCACCTCCTCTCCGACCAGAGTGTACCTTGTCAGAGCAACCCCGGTGGGGGCCGTGCCCACCCGGGCATCTCCTGCCAGGCCAGCGCCAGCCCCCAGGGCCACCAGGGAGAGCCCAGGTAAGGGGACGGCGCGGGGACGGCCAGAGCCCAGGGAAGGAGTCGGTGGGGGGGCGATCTCAGTGCGCGCACTCTCCTCTACCCGCTGGGCAGTGATGTGCGGGCTGGCAGGGGTGGGCAGTGGGGCACCGGGGGAGGTGGAGGCAGGAAGGAGCCATTACAGGCAAGGCCGAGACCACGGACGGTTGGGGCCAGTGGGGTAGGGGAGAAGAACCGGGTCCAGAGAAGCAGCTGTGACCTTGGGGGCTGGGCAGCGTGGGGCAGAGGGCAGGTTTGGAGGGCAAGGGCCCCAGTTCTTTCCTTAGGCTGCCCCGGGGTCTGCTGGGAGCCCCGGGTCTGCCGTGGAGCGGGGTCCTGCTCACGGGTCCCTCGGTGGTTGAGGAGGAAAGGGAGAGATCTGACCAGGCGGGCACACTCAACCCCCAACTCTCCAAACTGGCTTCTGTGGTTTGGGTGCTGGCTGGAAGTCACGGCCGCCAGAGGGGCCTGGGGCGGCTCTGCCCCCTCCCCCCCACGTGGCCCTCCTCCCACGCCGGACTGTCCCCGCCACCACAGTGCAGGCTGCCTGGAGACGCACCTGTCTCACAGTCTTCCCTTCTCAGGGGCTGGTGGGGGGCTCCAGGGCAGCGGCCCCTGGGGTCAGACACTCTTCATCTGAACCCCTGTGCTGCCGTTCACTAGCCAGGGAACCTTGAGCAAGGTCTTGACCTTTTTGTGAACCTCCGCGTCCCCGCATATGGAACGGCCGTGGCAGCGCCCAGCGCACGCGGTGGCCGTGAGAATTCCGCAGGAACGCTCGGGGTGCCCGGCTGGCCCGGCGCTGGCGCTCAGCGAGAGGGAGCCGCAGGCGTCCGGGAGGTGCTGCCGCGTTCTGGGGAACGGGGGTCCTAGCGGGGAGCCGCCAGCCTGCTCCCTTCTCCCCCTGCGCTGCGCCGGACCTCCCCCGCAGCCTCACCCTCCCCTGCCCCAGCTCCAGGTGTCAGCTTGCCCAAGTTCACCTGGCAGGAGGGCGGGAAGCAGCTGCCTCTCATCGGATGTGTCCTCCTCCTCATCGGCCTCGTGGTGTCGCTCATCATCCTCTGTGAGTCACTGGGGGGGTGGGCTCTGGTCACGGCAGGTCCGGGTGGGGTCCC
>NC_043710.1:108067889-108079768 GCF_006229205.1 Suricata suricatta | reverse complement strand
CGTGCGGGCACCGGGCGGGGGGCGCGGGGGGTTCCGGGGGGCGCGCGGGGGGCGCGCGGGCGGTGTGCGAAGGACGTGCGAGGGGTGTGCGTGCGCGCTGTGCATGGGAGGGGGCGTGTGTGCGTACTGGGCCTCTGAGAGGGTGTGTGCGCACTAGGTGTGCGAGGGGGCGTGTGTGTGCACTGTGCGTGTGAGAGCGTGTGTCTCACTGCATGCGAGGGGGCGTGTGTGCACTGGACGTGCAAGAGAGCATGTGTGCACTGTGCGTGGGAGAGAGCTGTGTTCACACTGTGCGTGCGAGGGGGCGTGTGCACACACTGTCGCATGTGGGCCTGAGCAGAGAGGCGGAGGGCCTGGGTTCTCGTCACTGTAGACCTGGCTTTGGCTGTGTGACTCGGGCAAGTCGCTGACCTTCTCTGGGCTTCAGTTTCAGTCAAATTAGTGAAGTAGAGGAGACCAGCAGTTCTCGGAATCTGACCCCCGAGAACGGAGGCGGGGGTGGGGTGCATCCACAGCCCCTGCTCCTCGCACCCCTGTGGTTTCATGGAGCCAGTTTGTGGAGCCCCGATCCGCAGCGGTTTCTCGGTGCGCCGTGTGTGCGGGAGTCGGCGGGGGCGTGTCACCGGCGTGTTTACGCGCGTCGTGGCCCGTAGCCACGTCTCCTGTGACTGAACACGCGGTCGGAGTGCCCTCACTCCCCTGGTCACTCTCTCCTGCGGGCGTGTCACTGCCCTCTTGCGGTGTGGCTCCTGGCGCTGCCCCCACTGAGCTCTGGCGGGTGAGCGTCACCTCCTGCACGTGGTCCCGACGTCCCGCCAGGCCAGGAGCCTCCCAGAGCCGCGCTCAGGCCTGTCCCGGGGCCCGGTGCTGACGCCCGCCCCCCCTTCCCGCCCGCAGTGAGGTTTGACTGGAGCGAATCTCTGCTCAAAGTCTACTCCGGAGCCTCCCGCCAGTGGCTTCCCGTCTGCAGCGACGGCTGGAACCGCTCCGACTCCGACAGGACGTGCCAACAGCTGGGCTTTGTGAGGTAAACCCCTCCGGGGTCCCAGCCGCGGGGGCGCCCCGGGCTCCTGGCAAGGGCCTCCCAGGCACCTGGGGGGCTCCGAGGGTCAAGCGTCCAGGTCTTGATTTTTGGCTCTGGTCATGATCTCACGGTTCGTGAGTCCGAGCCCCGTGTGGGGCTCTGTGCCGACAGCGGGGAGCCTGCTTGGGATTCTCTCCCTCTCTCTCTGCCCCTCCCCCGCTTGCTCAAATGCTCCCTCTCAAGACAGGTAAACATAAAATAACGATAAGAAAAGGATTCTCGGGGACCAGGGATGACAGCACTAGCTCAGGACACTCTTGAGTTACACGAGGAGACAGTGGCCCTGGGGCCCAAGCCGGGGGTCAGTTGTTCCCACGAGGCCGGAGGAAACATCTAGACCTGCCGGAGGGGCTCCCGCCTGCGCGGCTCTCGCACCAGAGCGGCCGCCTCCCGCCCCTGGTCACTCTAACGGTGGCGGTGGCCCTGAGGGTGACAGGCTTTGGGCACCTCTCACTCCTCACAGCGGGGACTTAGAGGTGCGGGCCCTGAGCTGCAGCAGCTGCGGCTCGAGCCGGAACTCCCCAAGGGGGAAGGAGACGGGCAGGCGTGGCCGGGTAAAGATTTCCGACCAAAGCTGAGGCTCACCCTCCGGTGGGGCGGGGAGTAGGGTCAGCACCGCCTTGTGCTTGAGGGTCCCCCGTCCTTCCCTTATTCCCAGGCCACACAGCCAGCTCCATTCCGCGTGGTGGGCTGCGCTTTGGGGGTTCAGCAGGTGTGTGAGGCTGGGGGGAGGAGGCTGGAGGTGTCGGTGAGGACTCTGCGGCAGAAGTACTTGGAGAACCGGCCCGGAGGCCGGGGCTTGGAACCGTGCTCCGCCCTCACCTCAGCCTCAGGGTTCTGACCCTGCGAGAGGGACCCGAGGGACCGGCCGGAAGATACTAGTCAGCTCTCGTCGTGGACTTGTGAGCCCTGATGCAGACCCGCCCTCCCTGGGGCTTCAGTAGATGGTGGCGTTTATCCCAAGACTGCAGATGACACTTCATGTGTGCCGGAGACCGTGTGGCCCTCAGGCCAGATCCCCGCCCTCGGAGAAGCTCCGTGTGGTGTGGGCGAGAGAGGCTCAAACCGGTGACCGTGACGCACGCGGACGTATGACGATGACGTGGGCACGCAGTCGGGCGGGGGCCCTGGCAGAGGGCGGGGACGGAGCCCCGGGGAGAGGAACGGCACACACAGAAGGCGCGTCTTGTGCCAGGGGTGTCGTGAGCTAGAAATGCACAGAAGTGCCGCCCGGACAGGGATCCGTGCACACCTGCGTCAGAGGCACCGGGGTGCTGGTTGAAACGCACCCCAACCTCAGGATTCAGAACCTGCCTGACGGATGCCCCGAGGTGATTCCTAGCTACACTGTGGTCTGAGGTCTGGGAACCCACGGACCGTAATGCGCAAGCCCCTCCCGTGGGGTCTTGAGATGCAGAGTGGGAATCAGCCGGCCCGGGGAGCGGCTTGGCTGGAGGAGGGCCGGCTCGGGGTTTCTATGAAAACACAGAGCCCGAGCTCCTGGGCCAGGAGGTCTGGGGCTCAGAGGACCCGAGAACGTGCATTTCTGACAAGTTCCCAGGCAGCGCGGATGCTGCTCTCTGGGATGGGACTGCACCCTGAAAGCCGCAGGACTGGTGGGGACGGGGACAGCGGTGGCACGTGTGGGTGCGGTCTGAGTGTATTCGGTCCTTAACTGCCTCTGGCCTCTCCCAGCAGGACTCTGACGCCCGTGGGGGAGGGGGTGGGGGGAAGGGGGGACCAGAAGCGGGCAGTGTGACTCAGGGCCTCACTCTTCCTTCTTCCCCCCTACAGTGCTTACCGGACGACCGAGGTGGCCCACCGGGGTCTCGCCAGCAGCCTCTCCATCTCCAAGTACAATTCCACCCTCCAGGAAAGCCTCCACAGGTGCGGGGGTGGGGGTGGGGGGAGCAGCGGCAGGGGGAGGGCAGGTGCATGTGGGCCGGGACAGGGACCCCCTAGGAAGCACCGGCCCCTCCTGAGCCTTGCCATCGGTGCCCTTGCACTGTGGCCCCACCCCTGTCTCAACCCCACTCCCCGCTGAGCGGGGGGGCTGGGGCGTGTCCCACCAGTTAGCGGTATTTACCTTGGGGAGGGGAGGGAAGGAGGGGAGCGGACCAGCTTTGTGTGGGTGCTGTGCCACATTGCGGTGCAGCTTTGAGCACCTGTCAGAGGGGTCAGGCCACCTGCTGAGCTGCGAAAGATGCGACAATGAAGTCATGAGTTCAAAGGACATGGATCTAATCAGATGGGTGCAATCCCCCATAAGAAACCCTGGGGGGGGGGGTGGATAAGAGTGGGGAAGGTTTGCACTGAGCCATGCCCCTTCCTGGAGAAAGCACTGGAAGGCTCCGTCTCTCTGGGAGAGAGATCAGAATCTCTAGTTTATGCAAAGGAGATGGAGAGGAACTTAGAGTCAATCAGGGAGGGCTTCCTGGAGGAGGTGTTTAATGTGCCCTTTTCACATCTTCTGTGTCTCTTCCTGCAGGTCTGAATGCCCTTCCCAGCAGTATGTCTCTCTCCAGTGTTCCCGTAAGAAGACGCTCTCCCTCCTGGACTGTGACCTGTGGGGGGTGGGAGTCAGGGGGCAGAGGGTGGGGCCTCTCTGGGGGAGACGGTCAGCCCAGGGGGTCCAAGCCAGGAAGATGGTCTTAACTAGCAGGCCTGCTTCAGGGCCAGGGGCCCCAGGAGGTACTGGGACGTGTCAGGGTAGCATTCGACGGTCTCCTGACTCTGCTCAGCTCAGAAGCCTCGTTCATAGCAGAAGCCGCTCACATCTCATGGGTCCCTGGGGGTGGGAGGGACCGGGAGAGCCCGTCTGGACCGGCTCACAGGTACCCTCTCCGCGTAAGGCACAGGCCCCTGGTAAACACCATTGTATTCGATTCTCCCCGGTGGGTGCTGTTCCCGCCCACTCACTGATCCGGGGCTTGTTTAGCATCAGACAGATGGGTGGGGAGCCGGGATCCAACCTCGGGCCTGACCCCGAAGTCCCGGCTGTCAACCAGCCCACGAGCGCTGGGCTCTACGTACGGCCCGGGGGGGAGGGAGGTGCTCCCCTGCGTGGGCAGGCCCCCCCCTGCCGCTCAGACCGCTGCTCCTCCTGCTCTCTGTCCCCTTTCAAAGGGAGAAGGGCCTCCAAGGAGTGCCGTCCTTGTCCATAATTTTGGGGGCAGGATTCACTCCAGAACGTGCTTGGAAATGTTCCCTCGGGGTACGTGCTCCCCTGGGAGCACCAAATGACCCACTGCGGACCCACGTGGCCACAGGCCCCCCTGCACGTCAGGGAACGTTCATTTCTCCTTTGTTCGGAAGTGATGCTGGTCCCCGCCGCCGTGCCTGTCAGCTCAGAGTGCTGTCAGACTTGGTGTGCTTCCCCACGCTCCCGGGGGCAGCCCTGGGGTCGGCGTCGTGACCTCGGTGCTTGGCGCGCTGCCCAGAGCTGCGGGTACTTAGTAAGCACCTGTCAAGTTAGGGAACTTCCTGCTGGGCGATCCCAGAAGCCTGCCCCGGCTCCGCCTCCCATTAAGTGAGCGGAGCAGTGTCCCCGGCGGGGCCCTCGGATGGGGCCGAGGAGCCTGCCCTGGGCCCAGGGGGCACGGCGGGGCCTGCGGGCCGCGGAGGTCACGGCTTGTCTTTTCTGCCTCTCCCCAGACTGTGGACTGAGGGCCATGACCGGGCGGATCGTGGGAGGGGCGCTGGCCCCGGAGAGCAAGTGGCCTTGGCAGGTCAGCCTGCACTACGGCGCCACGCACATCTGCGGGGGCACGCTGATCGACGCCCAGTGGGTGCTCACCGCGGCTCACTGCTTCTTTGTGTAAGTGCCCGCGGGCGGGTGACGCCATCCCCGGGCTGGGGTCGCCAGGAAGGGCTTGTCTCTCCGTAGAGAGGGGCTTGGGTTGGGACCCTGGCCCTCGGCGGCCCCCGTGTGGCCGGGGCCACCATCTGCCGTTGGGAGTGTGAGTTGGGGCTGCTGGTTCCGAGCTGGGCCCAGAACGAGAGCCTGAGGACCCGAGGGAGGGCGAGGCCGGCGGAGGAAAGGGATGGGGGGTGGTGTCCCTGGAGAGGCCTCCACTTCCTGCAACAGGAGCTTTCAGGAGGGGAGCCCCAGGGATGGGGAACGCGGCCCGGGACCTGAGTAGGGGGGACGTAGGGAGGGAGGAACGGTGGGCGTCTGAGCCTGTGAGCAGGAAAGGGCTCTGAGGACCAGGCCGCGGGCCCCGGCCTCCCCAGTCGGGAGTCGGTCAGCGGCAGGTCCGCTGTGTCGTCCAAAGCTCCATTCCCGCCGAGATGCGTCCCGTCTGCGTGCAGGGACCCGGGCGGTGCGGCGAGGGCGCAGTGGGGCAAATGCTCGGAGGGTGTGCCCGTGCCGTCTCCTTTATTCTTGGAGATGCAGAGCGCCCAGTTCACGATGGGCTTGTGGAGACGGGGTGGGAGCCGGGGGCTGGGGCACAGGGCTCCCGTGAGAGGCCATTCCGTCCACCCTCCTGCCTGGGAGCTGGCCTGTAGCGGATGCCGCCACCGCCCCCCGGCCCTGCCTTCTCGTGGCTCCTGCAGGACCCGGGAGAAGATGCTGGAGGGCTGGAAGGTCTACGCGGGCACCAGCAACCTGCTGCAGCTGCCGGAGGCGGCCTCCATCTCCCAGATCATCATCAACGGCAACTACACGGACGAGGAGGACGACTACGACATTGCCCTCATGCGGCTCGCCAAGCCCCTGCCCCTGTCTGGTGAGTCACACCCGCCCTGCCCCGCCAGGCCGCCCTCAGGGCCCAGCCCTGCCCCGTCCGCACACCCAGACCCTCAGCACGGTGGCAGTCAGAGGCTCTTAGGGACCATTTGATGGGACGCCTCTACCATTGAGGAAACTGAGGCCCAGAGGCTAGAAGTTAGGTTGCCCCAAATGACGCATCTCACATTGCAGGCTGGTGAGGGAGACAGGGCTCGGATCTTGGTCTCCATCCATGTAAAAGGACTGAATTGTTTCGTGTGTGTGTACTGAGCACTTACCAGGGGCCGGGCGCCGTGGTAGGCATTTCACATCTGCGGTATCGTTTTACGTTTGCGGGAACACTCAGCTCTTCACCACGGACCCTTGGAGCAGGTTCTATCATTAGCTTCGCTTGACGTTTGAGGAGCTGGAGCTTCAGAGAGAGAAAACCACTCAAGGCAACGAAGCAGTGAGCGGCGCTCCGGGCGGACCAGGGGACCCTCCCTCGCGGTGCTCTGCTCTGGGCTCTGCCGGCTCACGGCTGTCGCTGCAGTTGAGAGCACCGCCCACAGGTGGACGGCCACGAGGTTGGCGGCAGGAAGGAAGTGCTCGGGGAGTTTTCAGGGGAGATGGAGGGAGGCTTCGTTCATTAATTCACTCACTCATTCGCGAACTTACTAAGGACTTACCGTGCGTCTGGGGCTACATAGCAGGCTTTGCCGTTGCGAATAGGACAGTGGGCAACCCACACTGACAGTCCCTAGAGGCCAACGAGGTGGGGTAAGGACAGCTGCGGGGCAGTGGTCTTTCAGGTGGGGCCACCCTGGAGCCTAGCGAGGGGCACCAGGCTTTCCAGAGCCTTGGAGGGCTCTCTGCTGGGTGCAGCCTTTCTCCCGCCCTCAGCCTGTGAGCTGGTCTTTCTTGGCACGTTAATTACAGAGGCGGTACCGGTCGTGACTCAGACCCTGGGTCATCAGAGTGGGGCCGGAGGAGGAAACCACGCAGAGCTCCGTGGGGCGGGGCCGGGCCAGAGCCACGCCCCCCAGCGGGCACGCCCTCCCTGCCCTCTTTCTGTCCTCCCGCCTGGCTTGTGGAGCTGGTCCGCGAGGTCACGGGCGCTCCTCCCATGCCCCTCATGCCCACCCAAAAGGGGGCGACGAGTCCACAGGACCAGAACGGGACTTTGCAGCCTTGCCAAACGCAGACTCCATTTGGCTAACCATCCAGATCTCCGACCCCCTCAAACGCCCTTAATGTTATTTGGAATTCCAAATCAAATTAAGTAATCTGTAAAACCGCATGAAAGGTATTATAACATTGCACGTGCTTTTCAGCCTCCGGCAGCCCCTCTCCAGACTCTGCTAGGCCCCTGGCAGGAAGCACGTCGTCTGAGAGCCACAGCTTAGATTTATTTACGGAGTCCTCTGGTCAGACCGTGTGCCCTGATTTGGGGTTTAGAAATCAGGCAGATTTTCTTAAACTCCTTCGGCAGGCCTAGCACTTTGCGGTCATAGTACTACTGGCGAAAACTTACGAAAACTCACTGATACATGTAATCCTCCTGTAAAAATGAGCGAAGTATGTAACGGTGTCACATGTTTTTAAGACCCTGCATCTTAAAGATGAGCCTATTTTAAGAAATTATGATTTGCTTTTTTTGGTTAATAATTGATGCCATTCCCTCATTTATTTTTTTAAACAATTTTTAACATTTATTTATTTTTGAGAGACAGAGGGACAGAGCGTGAGCAGGGGAGGGTCAGAGAGAGAGGGAGACACAGAAGGTGAATCAGGCTCCAGGCTCTGAGCGGTCAGCACAGAGCCCGATGCGGGGCTCGAACCCAAGAACCGTGAGATCATGACCTGAGCCGAAGTCAGACCCTCAACGTGAGCCACCCAGGAGCCCCTCCCTTTTTTTTTCACCCTCATTTTTTTGTTTGTTTACTCTCCAATAGACAAATGTGTTAGACACCAGACCTTAAAGCCCACTTTATGGAAGAATCTAGAATGGCTTCTCACTCCCGCCCTCCCTTCCTCTGTGTCTGTGGTTCCTTTCTTCCGTGCTCTATTTGCTGAGCACGTTGCCTGTGTCGGGCACTGCTCCAGGTGCAGGAGGTGCAGGGAGCGTAACAAACGATTCAGGACACTGCAAACCTTCTGTCCACTGAGAATTTCCTCTTGCAAGTTGGGGTTTGGTGGTCCATGCCCTGGTCAGGCTAAGGATGCCAGTCCCCGGAGAGAGCTTGTGAGGTGGTCTCCAAGAGCACCTTCTAGATGTTTCTGTGGATGGGAGCAGGTGAGCAGCGGTTTTGTGGTCTGTGCCTCTAGGGATGTGCTCTTCCCACCTGGAGAGGTTGTCTGAGCTGTGTGTGGGGTGGGGGGGGCTCAGGCCCTGGCCAACCAGTGGGTGCTCTCCCCAGACTAGGCTGCACACATCGCTGAGAGGCCCTGGTGATAATGCTTGGGACTTAGCCCGCAGCTGCTCTTGGCGCTGATGGACGGGCACGGAGGGGGCTGCCAGGAAAGCCACTCTTAGAAGACCGAGATGTGTGGCTGCCCGGGATCGGCTTGGCACAGGGGAGCTTCCAAGGGATAAGCTTCTACCCATGTGGTACCCACTGAAATCAGGATGCTCGAGGGACTCTGGCAGTGCCCGGAAGGCTGGAGGGTCAGGATAAAGTGACTGAGTTTCTTGCCTCGTCACTTCGAGGCCCCGGAAGGTCCAGAACCAGTCTGGAGGCGAGGAGGAGGATCCTAGGACCCTGGGACTCCTGTCCCTGTAATCTGCCCTCCCAGCCCAAGCCTCCAGTCTCGTCCCTGCGCTGACGTCTTGCGGTCCCGTTTCAGCGCACATCCACCCGGCCTGCCTCCCTATGCACGGACAGACCTTCAGCCTCAATGAGACCTGCTGGATCACGGGCTTTGGCAAGACCAAGGAGACAGATGGTGAGGGGCCGAGGGGCCGGGCTGCGTGTGTGCGTGTGCGTGTGCGCGTGCGCCCGTACGGAGTGTGGGGGGTGATGTGTCGGGGTGCACAGAGGACGGCCGGCCTAGGTGAGGGTTGGGCATCGAGGCTCAGGGGCCTGGCCGGGGCTGGGTTTTCGCCTCGCTCCCACACGTGGCGGACCGCCTAGCAGCACATAATAGAAACTTCTAATCGCGAATCGTCCACGCTTGAGACCCGGTCTCCCCACTCTCCTCCAAAAGAGGAGAGTGAACACCTCTGGGACTAAGTCACTTACCCAGGCCCCCCCCCACCCCCCCCCGGCAGTCTAGAACACGGCTCTCCTGCCTTAGGCCACGCGCCTTGCCCCCAGCACCTCAGCTGTGACTTTCTTCCGTCGTGGATGAACTCTTCCATCGGCAAAGCCCCCATTAAAATGAAATTATTCTGAATCTCTTTTTAAAAGTGGAAACAAGGTTTTGGCACAGACAGCGTTCCCCCCCCCCCCCGCCGGAGAAAAAGTCCCACGTGTGCAAGTGACAAAAACCCCCACTGTTGACACAGGCTTCAGGAGCGTCAACTACCTGGACCCACAGCCATGGACGTGCAGAAAGCTATCCTAGTCATATACGCAAAACGTGTTGCCGTGCAGGTCCGCACCGAAGGGCCGGTACATTTATTTCCTCCCAGTGAGGACACCAACGCTTCATTCGCGTATCTTACAAGGAAAGAGAGAGTTTTGGCCGCACTGAACGCCTGTGTTCAGACCACGTCGGCTCCACTTCACTGGTTAAGATCCCTCCATCCATGCAGACACACAAGCTGCTGCGTCCCCTAAGGTGGCTTCGCACAGAGCGTTGCAAAGTAGAAGCCTGTAAGCCAGCCCAAGATGGATGCCTATGACCTTGACTAGATGCCGGAGCGGCTGGGGTGACCGTGCCCTCCAGCCAGGACCACCTGGAAGCCGTCTGTGGTGGTGACCACATTGCTCACTGCACCGGACGGAGAGCCGTGGGGGGCACGCTAACAGAGTGCCAGAGAGGACTTATCCTAGGCCCTGGCTGGTTGGGCATGGAGGTTCGAAGAAGTGGAGCGTTTCTCCAGATTGGATGCTTTCAGGAAGCAGGGATGTTTCCATGATCGGATATCTTGATAATCTCATCTAGAAGTTAAGGATAAACTGAGTCCAAAGTTCTAATCTGTGCTGAAGCGGAGCCACTCCCGTTGGCTGGGAGAGGGGATGTGTGGTGGCTTTGTGGTTTGCACCGTGACCCCCCCTGGTGTTTGCTGACGCACAAGCGGCGTGCGCTGTGGTCTTGTGCGGCCAGCTTCTCCGCGGTCAGAGAGTGGCCTGTTGGATGTTGTTCTGGAGAATGGGATACGTTTGGCCCACGTGCGCCCGGCTGGCCCCACCGTTGGACTCCGGCCAGCTGCCGGGGACGCGGCTGCCTCTCCCTTGCTCAGTGCAACGGAGCGGTGACTGGCCTGGGAGCAGGGCCTTGTTCTGATCTCGGCTCAGAACGGCCTAGCGGTGTGACTGTAGGCAAGTCACAACTTGGGCCACGAGCTTCTCCCAACTATAAACCGATTAATTGCCCTCTTCGGGACACACAGTTACTGAAAAACAAGTGAAAGGAGGTACTTGACGGTGCTCTGAGTACGGAAGGCACTGTGCAGCCTGCAGGCGTCCTGCTGGGCTGTGAGTTTGAATGTGTACACGCGTGTGTGTTCCTGTGTTGTGTGTGTGTGTGTCCTCATACGCTGGGTGGCCAGCCATGGGAATGGTACCCTCCCCTCCCAGGAAGCTGGGAGTCCAAAGTCTCACTCCTGCCCATCTTCTCTTCCCTCGACTCCCCTTCACTGAAGAGAAGACATCCCCCTTCCTCCGAGAGGTGCAGGTCAACCTCATTGACTTTAAGAAATGCAATGACTTCTTGGTCTATGACAGTTACCTTACCCCAAGGATGATGTGTGCTGGGGACCTTCGGGGAGGCAGAGACTCCTGCCAGGTGAGGCCGCTTCTGGGTGGCCCTCCGTTCCTGGGAGCCAGGGGCCTGGGGGAAGGCAGGGGTGTTGGGTTTGGAGTGAGGACCACCTCCCCCACCCCGCTGACGTGTGTGCTCCGCCCCCTCCCCCCCCTTCCGTAGGGAGACAGCGGGGGGCCCCTGGTGTGTGAGCAGAACAGCCGCTGGTACCTGGCAGGGGTCACGAGCTGGGGCACGGGCTGCGGCCAGAGGAACAAGCCTGGTGTGTACACCAAAGTGACGGAAGTCCTCCCTTGGATCTACAGCAAGATGGAGGTGAGAGCCTGCAGGGGCACTGCGCGGGGCAGGCTCGGGGCTCCCAAAGGTGGGGTGCCCGCCAGAGGGCCCGGGGTGCTTGGGGTGTTCAGAAGACGGGGTCGGAACAGGAATCGAATGGGAGGCCAACCCAGCTGCCCGTGTTCCTATCCTTCCGGTTCTTTCCTCTGGAGGCTTGGAAAAGGGTGGGCCCAGGCTGCCTGCGGCCTGCATAGCACCCCCCCCCCCCCCCGGTGGCCCAGCAGTGAGTTCACACAGCCCGTTGATGCAGCCTCCCTCCTGGGAGGTTTGGGGTGTGGGAATCCACCCCCACCTTCCCCCAGCCTCCCGTCCTGGCTGCTAAGCAGGAGCTCCGTGCCCCCCTCTCCTTTCTCGGCCAGAGCGAGGGCAGGACACCCTGAGAGCTCCATGGCCACCCCGGAAATCCGGTCTGGGGGGGGTCTCTGCCCCCGCGGGTCCCCGTGGTCTCCGAGGGCAGGGCCCAGTGACTGGATTTTAGGCTCTGGGCCCCGACCTTCAGCTTCTGTATTCCTGACCTACCTGCGCCCCCTTCTCCCCTGTTCTCTTCCTCAGAACGAGGTGCGCTTCCGGAAGTCCTAGGCCGCGGACCCGTCCCATGTCGTAGCCCTGGCTGCGGGGAGACTCTGGCCGAGGCGACGGGCCATCTGCGGTGTCTTCTGGGCTAAGGCGCCTGCGCCAGTGCCACCTCCGCTGTCCGCTGCCTCTGTGTACGCGCGCGCGTGTGCATGAGTGTGCGTGTGTGTATGTGCGTGCGTGTGCACGAGTGCGTGCGTGCGTGCCGTCGCCCCCCACGGCCTCCGGAAGCCAAGAGGGCTGTCC
>NC_043710.1:108048343-108067789 GCF_006229205.1 Suricata suricatta | reverse complement strand
GCAGCCCCCCTGTGGATCCCGCAGCTCCCGCAGCCTCTGGCTCACCCCCAAGCTCACTTCTCATCCGTCTAAACAGCCAGGGGGGGGGTGTCTGATCAGTGGGAGGCCTCCTCCGCGTGATTTTTCAGGGGCTCAGACTCTCTCTGCTGCATGATTTTGTCACCTGCCTCTGGTCACAGGGAGGAGGAAGGAGCAGATGGTGCGTTGGCCCAGAAGTGATACATGGCAATTTCATCCCCTTTTACGGGTGTCAACATGTAGGCCCCACCCAGATGAAGGGGGACAGGGAAACGCAGTCCTCGGTCGGCTCCCACGCAAGAGCGAGGCCTGGTTAGGGGACAGCCCGCTGTCCCCACCCGCCCGAGGCTCAGGGGTCCCGGCCCGGAAGCCAGGCCTTGTGGCGGAGAGTTCAGGTTGAAGCCATTTATTTTCCTTTCCCTTTAGAAACCGGACCCGATTCCTTCTCTCTCTGGCTTCCTAGGACAGAAGCGACTTGTAGACGTACCGGGTGTGGGTGTTGGGGGAGAGATAAGTGGAGGAAAAGCAGTGTTTTGAAAGGAAAAGGAAAACACATTCCTTAGGTCCAGGACATTTATCAATGGGACTTTCCAAGTTGGCCCAGAGTTTCCAGGAAGATGTGGCTGTGTGTAGGGGTGGGGAGGGAGGGGAGGTTGCCGGTGACTCTGTCCTCTGGCACCTGGAGCCCAGGTCTCCCGGGACCAGTCAGGGGCTCCGGCTTTGTCAGCTCCGTGCTCGGCTGACTGTCCCCTGGGAAAGGCAGGGCGGGGCCGAGTGAGTGTGTCGCGGTGGGGCAGGCTCTCCCCGCCACCCATCGGCTGCCTCTGGAGTTTGGTCAGACTCCCAAGGCCTGTGGTTTCCGGAACTGCTCAGCCGCATCCCACGCACTGTGGGGGGCGTCGGCGCTGCAGGTGGAGAGCCCCGTCGGGATGATGAAGAGGTTACGGACGATAAGAGGGAGCGTTTGCTGAGCGGTCGCTGTGCGCCGGAGGCTGTGTCCCCTGCCTGATGGGTCTTCTCTCCTGAGCGCGTGAGGGACACGTTGGTGTCCCTGTCTCTCGGATGAGGATGCAAAGGCCCAGGGCAGCGAGCTTAGCTCCCAGACTTCACAGCGACCAGGCGGTGCAGCTGGACTCTGCACCCGAGCGGTGCTTTCCGGGGTCAGGCAGGGCTCCCTCGGCTGTGACCGCCTGGGCCCGGCCGCCCGGCTCCCTGCACCTTTCCGTCCGCCGCGGGGCCACCGCTGTGGGAGGGGCAGGCGGGGCAGCTCCGGGAGAAGGCTGGGCACAGGGCGTCGCACGGCCCGAGGCTTCGCTCCAGCAGTGTCCAGAACGGAGACAAACGCATCATGTATTATGGGTTGTGAACGGCAGGGGCCCCTGGCTCCTCTCGCACCCACGTCCCAGGGGGCTGGTTTCTGGGAGGCCCTCCCGTGCCATCCTGAGCCGTCCACAGTGTGGGCAGGTGGCTCCATGAGGCACAGGCCACTCATTCCCTGCCTCCCCCGCTCTGGCCCGGGCTTCCCGGCCTCACCCAGCGCAGGCAGCGCTCACACTGGGTCCGCTCCAAGCAGGGAGGGCTGTTCTCGCGGCACAGGTTTCCTTAGACGCGTCCTTGGAGACGGGGAGGGCGCGGCCTGGCCTTTGGTCCTCTGTGGCTCAGTTCCTGCCGGCAGGACTCAGGGCCTTGAGAGGCAGACATAACAGGAGGCCTCCTCTGTCCAAGGCCCGAGTCCCAAAAGAAGGTCTTCATTGTTCCTCCAAGGAGGGGCTGGGAATGTTCTTGGAATGCCTCCCGGTCACCCTGCGTTTTAGTGGCGAGAGCGCAGAACTTGGAATCGAGGGACCTGGAGGGACACCTTCCAGCTCTGCCGCTTATTCAGCTCTGTGACCTTGGGCAGGCGACCTCTGTTCCTCGTGTGACGCGGGCCTGTGTCTCCCACACGCTGTTGCGGGATCCCATGGGAGGATGCGTGTGGACACGCAGGACAAGATGGTTGGCATACCGTGACCTGTAAACAGATGTTGAATTTGCAGCCGCGGGGCCGGGTTCGTCCCCTCTCTGTCCATCCCTCCAGCAAACAAACAAACGAGCCGGGAGAAGGGAATTCGAGTCCGTGTTCAAAGGGTTCAAGTTTCTTAGGAAATGCGCCACTTCTCTCTCCTAGTTTTATAGCAACGAGGTGGTCTTGTGTGAAGGTGGCATTGCCAGCCGGGGCAGGTGGGCGGCCCCCGTCAGGGGTTTCTCTAAGTCATGGGGCCCCACTGATGACACCAGGGTGGGTGCCAGTCCCGGGCCTGCTGCGGTGGTGCCTGAAGGCTCGGTGGAGCTGAGGGCTGAGGGTTGTGCGGAACACATGTCCCTGTGCCCCACGGACTCCTCCAGCCACAGCCACCGGCTCCTGCCTTCTCCTATCAGCGATCGCCATGTTGCCGGATCTAACGGAGACTTTCCAGTCCTCATCCCCCCGGGAACCTGCGCGGCACTAACAGCTGAGTGCTCCCTACTCTGCGGAACCGCCACAGCTGCCATGGCACCGGGCTCCCGCCCGTTTCCTGGTCTGCCCTCTGGCTGCTCCGCCCTCTTCCACGAGTTCTGGAAGCCAGGCTGTTGCCCAGCTGACCACCTTCAGCGCTCCGGGGCTCCAACCCACACCCCGCGGAGCCTGCAGGGACGTACTCTGTGTCACGAAGGTAGAGGAGAGGTCGCTTAAGTCTTGGAATCTGTCTCTGGACCCCCGCAGCCTTGCTGGCGAGCATCCCTGCCCCGTCTTCTCCAGGATGGCGCGGGCACCCCAGGAGAGCCCGCACCCTGTCCCCCGGCTGGGCACCCGGTCTGCAGCCTCGCAGGCGCCCCTCGGAGGGTTTCATGGGTGCAGGCAGTAGGCTCACGGGTCTGCTGCTGTCTGTACCTCTGTCCTCAGGGCTCCTGCCTCCCTGGGTCAGGCTCACGCTGCTCCTAGAGGCTTCAGCCTTGTCTCCGTTAGAAACATTGCACAAAGGCCTGTAAATTCTCTTTTGAGTCAAAGCCATTCCTTCCTGATGAGATCATGGCAGAAACCAAGAAGAGCATCGATTTCAATAATTGTGCCCAGGTTTTCACGTAACCTGAGTTTCCATTCCTCCAGGATAAATTACTGTGGTGGGATTCTTGGGTCATACGGAGATCGCACATTTGACTTTGTAAGAGGCGGCCCGGCTGTTTGCAGAGGATCCCTGTACCGGTCCGCGTTCCCACCTGCAAACTAGGCGTTCCATCTGCTCCTCATCCTCCCAGTGATTGGTTTGCCCGTATTTCGTAGTGTCGCCATTTTAGTAGGTGCGCACGGGTATCTCGTTGTGGTTCTAATTCGCATTTCCCTAATGAATCATGATGGTGAGCATCTTCTTATGTGTTTTCTGCCATCTGTAGATCCTCTTTGGTTGAGTGTCTGTTCAGGTCTTCCTGTTTCTTTGTTGGCTTGGTTGTTTCTTCTTTTGAATTCTGAGAGTTCTTTATATATTTTAGATACTAGTCCTTATTGGATATGTGATTTGTTAATATTTTCTCTCTATGTGGCTTGTCTTTTTACCCTCTTTGTTTTTTAATTAATTAATTTATTTTGAGAGACAGAGATTGTGTGAGCAGGGGAGGGGCAGAGAGAGAGGGAGATACAGAATCGGAAGCAGCGCCAGGCTCTGAGCTGTCAGCACAGAGCCCGACGCGGGGCTCGAACCCACGAACCGTGAGATCATGACCTGAGCCGAAGCCATAGAGCGAAGGTTTTTAGTTTACTGAATTCCAATTTATCATTTTTTTTCTTTTTGGATTGTGGTAAGACCTCTGCCAAATCTAAGCCCACAAAGAGTTTTCTTTGAGGTTTTCTCAAGAATTTTGTTGTTTTACATTTTTTTATTTGGACCTACGACCCATTTTGAGTTAACTTTTGGATACTGTTGTGGTCTAGGTTGAGGTTCATCTATTTGTTCATGGACGTCCAGCTGTAACGGCATCTTTGTTGAAGGCTGTGCTTTCCTATCCAGTTGCCTTTTGATTTTGTCAAAAGTCAATTGAGCACATTCGTGTGGGTGTATTTCCAGACTCTGTAATATTCCACTGGTCTATGTGTCGGTCCTCTCACCAATGCCACCCTGTGAGCTTTATAGTGTGTCCTAAAGTTGGGTAGGGCGAATCCTCCAAATTGGTTTTTTTTTTTCAACTTATTTTGGATATTCTAGTTCCATATTTTTCCACCTAAGTTTTAGTATGTTGTCTCTATCTACAAAGAATCCGGTTGAACTATTTATTGGGATTGTGGTAAGTCTATAGTCCGTTTGGAGAGGATTAACATGTTCACTATTGAGTCTTCCAAACCATGAACATGGTATGCTATCTGTTTCTTTAGATTTTCTTTGACTTCTTTCATTTACGTTTTATAGTTTTCAGTATACAGATCCTATACCTATTACATTACATTGATAGCTAAGTATTTAAGCACATGTTAACATAAATAATAATTTTATTAAGCCAACTCTATTTTTTAAAACAAAAAAATAAGTTGTTCCACATTTTTGCAAATCTCTTTAAGATCTGGCTTAATAAAAGCTAGCTGGATTCCATCTTTTGTGATATATTGTTTGGGTTGAAACGTGAAGAAACTCTGATCTCATACAGATAAGCAGTTGAAAAGTGAAAGAGTATTTTAAGAACCTTTTCAAGTAATTGTGGATACTTTGGTGCTACCTACAAACTCGGCAGGTCTGTGAAGGCCAGTGGCCGTGCGGAATCTGGAATCTTGTCAATGAACGTTTGGTACTCGGTCACCTTAAAGTCTCTCGGTCTCTGTCGTGACTGATTTTATAACATCACACGTTGGTCATTTGGAAAATATCCGTTCTGAGTTATGAACGTCTTCAAAATGTTGATACATTTCATTACAATATAAAAAATAATATCTATTCATATCACCACTGATATCAGAAAAGTCTTTAAGGATTGGGAAGCTAGCTCATGAAAAAGGATCGAAATTTTCCAAAATCCTGATTTTCAACTATAAGTTTAAATTATATCATCAGTAACAAATATTGTCAGATGTTTCCTTTGAGGTGACAATCTCATTTTGTTCATTTTTGAGAAAATGCTTGCCAGCCATCAAGTTGGGGCAATCCTAGTTTGTCAGTCTTCCGTCAAGGAAAACTGGGGTTTCATGAAAACAGTGGCCGGTTCAGCCTTCAGCTGGACCCACAGCGCTTTTCCTCGGAGCAGGCTTAGCGTTTTGGTTCGTAGCTCCAGTGCTTTCGTTTTTTGCACAGTGAATATCACAAAGACATGTATTGGGGATTCGGATTTAAATCAATTAATACATTTTAATGATTAATAATCTGCTGCTTCGTCAGGGGTGTTCCTGAGTGGAACTGGTGAGTGTGTGATGGTGAAGAAAAAAGGGACCACAAGTATGATTTGGTGTCACCGCCGTGATTCAGGAGAAGGAGCCAGTGGTTTTGCCCGCCATTGCTTTTGAGGCATCGGTGCAAATGTTAGCGCTGTGAAACGGCAGCTGACCTCAGAGTATTATTATGGAAATAGCTTTGACCTGCGGACCCCTGAGGTGCCTCAGGGACGCCCACACTTTGAGGACTGCTCCCCTAGCCTGAGACAAAAGATGGGAATCCGCCAGAGCCGTCTTTGGAGTGTCACCTCCTGGAAGTGCTCTTGGAACCACGTCTCATCCTCACTGCCCACTTTCAGGAAAAGTGCCGAGGCGAGGGTGGGTCTCCTTGAAGAAGAGAGATGTTAATTTAACTGGAGTTTAATGAAGAGCGCAGTGCGGGGGAGAGAGAAGGGTGGGAATCTGCATTTCCTTGGGTCTTGGGCTGCCTGATCCCCAGGGAGGCTCTGACTCTGGTTAGAACAACCCCAGTCGCTCTGCCCGTTGGGCAGCATGGCTGCTGCCCCCAAGACCCGCAGTGAAGTCTGGGCGGGAGCCGGCTTGTGCTGGGGCTGGAGGTCAGTACATACACCTTCTAACTGGACTAATGCTCCCAGTCCTGTTGGATTCAGCAGATTGTCACAGGCACTTACTAGTACCAAAAACTGTGCTAAGTGCTGGGAGTGGTTTGAGGTAGGCGTGGAGGACAGTTACCTGTCCTTTATCATCGTGTCCCCTCATTGGCCCTTTCCAGCCTGGTCTGTTTTTTTAAAGTTTATTTATTTATTTTGAGAGAGAGAGAGAGAGAGAGAGAGAGAGAGAGAGAGAGAGAGAGAGAGAGAGAATGTTAATGGTGGAGCCACAGAGAGAGGGAGAGAGAATCCCAAGCAGGCTTGGGGCTAACACCGTGGAGCCGGATGCAGGGCTCGAACCTGTGAACCACGAGATCATGACCTGAGCTGAAACCAGGAGTCGGATGCTCAGTGGACTGAGCCACCCAGGTACCCCCAGCCTGGGCTGTTTTCTAAAGCTTCCGGAGTCCAGCTCCGGCTGGTCCAGGGTCTCCTGAAGGAGAGACAGTTTCGGCGAAAGAGAGGGTTGAAAGAGCCCGGAGTTTCTTTCTTTCTTGGTCACCAGCCTGGCATCTCCATCTATTACCAGGTTTTGTGCCTTTATTTATAGATTTAAGTGTTAACATGACATCAAAAAGTGGAATTTTTACAAATCTCAGTGGAAAGATGCTTTGAAAAGGGAGCAGAAACAGGTTTTACAGAGGCATTTTTGCAGAACTATTCTAATTAACAATGAGGTAACTTACACATCATAGGAAGACAGGACATTCTCAGTGAAAAGCAGATAACATACACCTTTGTTTGAACCAGAAGATAGCAGGATGTTTTCAGTGAGAAGTAGATAGCAAACACATTTTAAAACAATGACGCTAAGATTCAGGCATAAACAAGGCTAGGAGGCATTCTGTCTGGCTCACAGGAGGAAGAATGTATTCGAGATGGTCAGTAAGTAAACCTTTTGTCAACTTTGCTCTTTGATGTTGAAGGTGTAAGCGCCACAGGCGCCCTAGAGGAGCCTTTGCATAGGAGTTTAAGTTGTAACTACTCTTACCCGTCCTCACCGTGGGCACCAATTAGCATATGTATGCGCAGCGACTTATGTCAGACTCTTGTTTGTTCCTTATCTCTAAGTTGGGCTCTTTATCTCAGGCCAGAGTTAAAAGTAAATCTTGTGTTCTTTAACCCCCTTCAATTTCCATGCCTTAAGTTTGTGAGGCTCCTTAGAAGAGCCTTTGGACAAAACACCGGCCGTGCTTTGTTTAGCTTCCTCTTCATAGAGGTGGGAATATGCTTCTTCCCATGAGGTTTCAGGGGAATATCGGCCTGACTTGGAACATTGTGAGGCCTAATCAATAGCGACAGGCTTATTTCACATGAGCAGTTGTAGCAGAAGGAGATGCCAGTTTCCGCCTCTCAGGGCAGGAGCCGTGCACGTCTGCCATTTCCTTACTGGGACCCTGTCATCCAGCCAGGACAGTGCGGCTCCCGGTATAAAGCTTCACTGTTTCTGTAATTTTGTAACTTAGCTCTCACAACAGGAGAATTTTTAAAAATCCAAACAATGCTGGAAACTACGTAAGTGACATAAAGAGGACTGTTTACTGTGACGGCATCATGCTGTCAACGCTCCACATCCTCCTGGACTTTATCTCTCAACAACATTATGAAGTAGGTCCTATTGCAAAGAAGAAGGTAAAAATCACCTTGAACGCCACCATCCGGGGCGCCTGGGTGGCTCAGTCAGCTGAGCATTGGACTTTTGATTTCTGCTCAGGTAGTGATTTCATGGTTTTTGGGATCGAGCCCCACATCGGCTCTATGCTGACATCACAGAGTGTACTTAGAATTCTCTCTCTCTCTCTGCCCCTGCCCTGCTTGTCCCCCCTCTCAAAGAAACCTAAAAAATTAAAAAAAAAATAAATTAAAAAAAATCCTGCCATCCGAAGGTGAATAGTATTAGTGTTTTGGTGAAATGCTACAACTCTGTGTGTCCATACAGAGAAGACTACAATTTTATGCAAATAGGATCACATTTTATGGATTATTTTGTATCCTGATTTCACTTTCTCACCAGTAGGAGGTAAGCACTTTCCCAAAGGGACGGGTTTACCGTCTTCAACAACTGCAGGGCCTCTCGGGGGACATCTAGGTTGGGACCGGCGGTTTCCAGACTTCGGTATTACGCAGGCGCGCTGCTGCCACGCGTTTCCTTGCACCTGCTTCATTCCGGGGCCATGATCTTCTGAGGGTAGATTGCAATAAGCAGGCTTGTTCACGTCTCTAGTCACAGGGCTGAGCTGTTTTCCAGAAGGGCTGAATTAACCTCTGCACCCCCAGCAGTGGCCAGGTGGCCACTGTACTCTCCAGAGAGTGCCACGGGAGACCCGACCCTGCAGCGGGCGTGCTGTTGTGTGAACAGGAGCTGCCCACACGCGGGAGGGCTCATTCGTCCACTTAGCAAATGCTGCTGAGCGTCTGCCACGAAGCGGACATTCATGGAGCTGCTGCCGTGAGAAACACCACCCCGTCTCCAGCGGGGTCAAGCGTGCTTAAAAACAACCAAACAGCAACCTCCATAACAGCACGAAGGAAAGTTACAGGAAGCTCTGACCACTTAGAACTAGGCTCTGCCCCGGGCTGGTGGCGGTGGCCAGGGTGGTCGAGGAAATCCGGAAGGCTTCCTTGAAGAAGTGCTCCTAGGGGTGCTGGGGGGCTCAGTGGGCTACATGCCCTGCTCTGGGTTTCAGCTCAGGTCATGATCTCACAGTTGGTGGGTTCGAGCCCCACACGGGGCTCTGAGCTCATCGTGTAGAATCTGCTTGGGCTTCTCTCTCTCTCTCTCTCTCTCAAATAAGTGAACCTAAGAACAAGAAGAAAAAGGGCTGTCAGAGCTAGGGCCTGAGGGGTGAGGAGGCATTGACTAGGCAACGGTTGGCCGGAAGTGTGCTCCAGCGGGAGAGACAGCTGCCATCTTGCGTTTTGCCCTCGGTGGACCGTCTCCTGCCGTTCCCCACGTTCCTGCCTTCTCTGGGGCCTGAGGAAAGAAGACCAGAGAGGCTGGAGCCCCGAGGACGAGTGGGGAGAGCGAGGCCCACCGGCGGGGCAGGGGCGGCAGGACCCTGCGTCCGGCGCATGTCTGAACGCGCATGCGCACTGGTGACACGTGTGACTCTCCGAGAGCGTGGTGGGGGCTCTCCAAACGTGGTCCCCTGACCAGAGCATCGCCGTTCCCGGGGGGTGGAGCCCGGCAGCTGGTGCTTTAAGCGGTGGCCTTGGGATCTGCCCCTCTGTTTGCAGAGCGCTCAGGGTGTTCGTCGGGGTGCACCTGCGTGGAGAGGCTTCGGGATATTTGACTTGCAGGTGGAGGTTTGCATGCAGGCGTCCTCGGGGCGGGAGGCTGCTTCCGTCTCCTTGACCTTGCCCTCTGGAGGCACTCCCCAGTGTGGGGCAGGCGCTCTGAGCCACTCAGCAGGTACTGGAGGATGATGACAAGGTGACCGGCGGCCGCGTCTCCCGCTGAGCCCCCGTTCCTCACCAGTCCCCGGGGAGAGCAGCCACCAGGCGCCGTATTTTATCACAGGCCGAAGTCTAATCTCAGTGGTGCAGAAAGCAGGAGATTCACGGTGGGAGAGCGAGAGAAAAGGCTGAGCGGAGTGGAAAAGTCCCTCCCGCACTGCCCAGAACCCCTGACCAGATTCCCAGGGCGAGGAGACCGCTCCCGGCCCACCCCCAGCCTCGGCTCTGGGCCTGCCTTGGCCCCACCCGGGGGGCGGGGGATGCGAGGGCAGGTGGCCGAGAGACGGTGTCCCCCGTCACAGGACCGCGCACGGCGGGAGCCCTGGGGAGCAGATGTCCTCGGGGAAGAAGGGGCCAGAATGCCCGGGAGCCAGGCACTAAGGTGGTATCTTCACCAGACAAGACCCCAAACACCTACCTGATCTGCACCCAGAATCCCATCCTGGCTCTGCCACTTACCAACTCAGAGGCCCTGGGGAAGCTGCTTCAGTACTTTCGGGCTCAGTCTACCTGTCTTGGAAATGGGGGTGATCGCGGGATCCGCATTGCAGGGCTGCTGTGTGGACTGAGTGAGGCGACGCTCGGGAACTTGCCAGCCCTGTGCCAGCCACACGGCAAACGCCCGCTTCCCGTTGGCGGTGGCATTTGTCTTACTTCCTGGATGTGCAGCTCTCTGGCCCCACTGCCTGAGCCGGCTCTGTGGGTTCAGCTGGATTGATCGGGGTCCCCCAGACCTGGGGCCGCCAGTGGTGCTTTCCTCCCTGCTGGGGCACCCGGGGTCCTGCTGATCGGCAAGGGCACAGAGGTCAGGAGCCCGGGGCGCGTCGCTCAGACCCCACGGCCCTGCTGACTTGGGTGTCCGCATCCGCTCTGGCCCTTGGTCGCAATGGCTGCTGCAGGGTGGAGTTCACGGTGAAGGGAGCCACAGGGAAAGGGGGTCAGGGCACCCAGCTCTCGGGATTTTTGTGACAGGTGCGTGACGTGCCTGGTTTTGTGCCTGGCGTGTGGTGGGTCCACAGCGGGCGCCAGTTGAAGATGAGGTTGTATCTTGGGGCCGTCGGAGTGGGTCCAGTTAGTCCAGGGTCCGTGAAATCAACGCTCATTGAGCGATTGCCACAGCGGGTGCCCTCCGCGGGAGCTCTCATCGGTCCCCACGACAGCCACACGGAATGGGGGCTCTCACCAACACCGCCTCCCCGAGGAGGACACAGGTGCCCGGAGAAGTCCTGGCCTTGTTGGACTCCAGCAGTCCTGGATTCAAATTCACAACCACCCAGTGTGCACTCTCCTGGCCTCTTACTGCTTTTCCGGAAGAAAAAGCATAGAAACTGCCGACAGCATTACTGATTCGTCCGCTGAGCGAGAATCATTTGCCAAAGAAATAAATCTACCGACCTCACGTCCTTTGCCCGCCCTGACCAGAGGGGAGCTGCTGCTCTCTGCTTGGCCTTGGCCTCTCCCACAGCGTCCCTTCCCTCAGGTTCAGTCCTCAGCAAGGGGCAGCAGGGAGCACTGATGTTATGTGCTCTGCACAGCAGCCCTTGGGAAGGAAGGGAGACTAAAAATAACCTCGAGTGGTGGTGTCTCGGGGGCTGGGCTTCGAGGGGAGGGGAGAGAAGACCCCAACACTGGGTTGAGAAGGGTTGGCCTCACGGGTGTGGTTTCCGGGGTCCGTTTTCTCCCAGGTCCCAGGCTGCTTTCTGAGCACGGGGAGTGGGGGGTGGGACTCAGGAAGTCGGGGTCACAGGCCCTCCCATTCGGGTGACCGCCCGTCCTGTCTCCCCTCTGCTGGTGGAGGAAGCAGGTAAGAAAACAGACCCTGGATGGAATCTTATATTCCCGGTTCCCTCCCAGCAGGCCTCTGGACCTGCCAAGTAGGTCAGGCCGCACCCACCACAGTCTCAGTCCATCCTCTGTGTCAGGACTTGCTCTTCTGCCACAAACCCCCATCCTTCTCCTTCACAGGGCCCCTCTTCCAGGGAGGCCGCCTAGATTAGTTCCACCCCTTACTCTGATCTTTCTCTTAGTATTTTCACATTAATTGGGACATTAATCATTGGAACTCAGAAGTCCATGGCTTAATGACTACGTTAAGCTATTTACCATGAGTTTAAGAAAGTGTCTGATTTTTCTCGCTCCTCAGTTATAACACGGAAATCCTGACAGACAGGTCTCCTCCGGCTCATAGATCCTGGGGCTCTGCACGGAGCTCTGCACGCAGAACTCTCTCATGCCCCCTCTCTCTGGCTGCGTGTGCCCCTCCTCTGGGCTCCCCGCGGCTCTGTGTGCTCCCAGACTTCAGACCCCCGGAGTCTGCAAGCCGGGAATGAACGGTCCACGGGAGAGAAGTCACGGGGCCCTCAGCTCTCTCCCAGTGCCAGGCCCTGTCCCTGGACCGTCAGAGTCATGGGCCTGGGTTGGGCCTAATCACCCTGCTGCAAACAGAACGCTCTCAGATGTGATGGTTTAAAACAGCAACCCTTTTATCTCCTCACATCTGAGAGGAGAATCGCGCAGGGGCGCGGTGGTGGCTGGCGGTCAGGGCCACTCCCGGGGTCACCCTCGAGGGAGCTGGGCTGGGCGGGGACCGTCCAAGGTGACCTCAGGCCTTTCTCTGTGGTCTCTCTCAATCTCTCCGGAAGTGTAGTCTGACTTCTATGGAGGCTGGCTTCCAAGAGGTGGTGTTCCAAACACCTACGGCAGAAGCTGCCGCTCTTTTTCTTTAAAAACATTTCTTTAAAAGTTTTATTTATTTTTTGAGAGTGAGAGAGAGCAAGCGAGGGAGGGGCAGAGAGAGAGGGAGACACAGAATCTGAAGCAGGTTCCAGGCTCCGAGCTGTCAGCACAGAGCCTGACGCAGGGATCGAACTCACGAACCGTGAGATCATGACCTGAGCCGAAGTCGGACGCTTAACCGACTGAGCCACCCGGGTGCCCCTGGTCAATATCATTCTGATCTTTTGCATTAATAAATACTGATCATCCACCAGTTATGTCGGCAGGCATTGGGGAATGGGTGTTAAAACCATAAAATAAAAAACAAACACCCCCCAAAAGACAAAATGAACAAACAAAACATAAGCTAGACACTCTTCTTGTCTTCAGACTGACTCACCACCAAAGTACCCAGCCTAGTGCCTCCCTGTGTCAGAATCCTTGCATTCCTCCTCCTGATTGGGAAGCTGCCGTTTCTGAGTTAAACGTAGGAAGACAATTGCAGTCTCTTTTAAACGATGTGCCAGGAAGGAGTTGTGCCCAAGGGCTATATAAATGTTTCATGTCCGAGCAAACGGCCAGAATGGTGAATGTTTTATGCCCATCCCCTCCCACCAGCCACATCTGAGGTTCCATAGAAGGCCTGAAACATGAAAATCAATAGAGATAATGCTTCAAACGGTGGACATCACATACGCCTTTGGTCTGAGAGGCGATCGCATGAAGGGCGTCATCAAAGAGAGAACGGCGTGGGGGGGGTGGAGGGAGACGGAGGAGTCCGTGGACCCAGGAGTCTGTTAAAAACTGACCAGAGGGGCACGTGGTCGGCTGAGCTGCTTGGCGTCCCTCTGGGATGCCCGTTGCCATCAGAAAGGAGCCCCCTTCCCGCAACAGGCCAGCCACCGCCCAGATGCCAGGCCTCGGGCTGGGGGGTCTGATCCTTGGGAGGGAAATGCGGTTTTAGGTTCAGGTGCTGAGTTTGCCCTGCAGAGAGGTGGTTCTCTCATGGAGTTAATCTGCAGGCTTCCCATGGTTTCCCTATAAAGTTCAGCAAACCAGCCGGCCCCAAATCATCTTACTGCCTCCCTCCGCTCGAGCTTGGGCTTTGGGAGGGGGGGTGCGAGTGGAGGGTGCAACAGAGGAAACGCAGCTTCAAGTCTTCCCGGCCTGGAGACCTGACTGGGCTCGTGGGGTGCCGTCTGGATGGCAGGGCCGGTGTGACGACCAAGTGGAGGTGCCTGCTGGGTCCCTGTGGTTCTTCCCGGCCTCTGTTCTGAGCCTGGGTCCAGGGGGTTGGGAGAAAGTCCGTGATGATAAGCAGGCGCCTCTCCCCGCAGGCCTTGGCCCCAGGGACCCAGGGAGGGGCGGGAGTTTGGAGCCTGCTTCTGACAACGGGCTGTCCGCTCTCCCAGAGCTGTTCTGGTCTTGTCCAGGGAGCCGTTAGGTATTGAATTTTCAAAATCACTGCCTCCAAAGGACAGCATCGCTGGTTTTCTCCCCTTTGCATTCGCTGGGAAGAGACAACGGGTGCAGGTTGGCAGAGTGGAAGGCTGGGGGGAGGGGCGGTCACGTGCTCCGTGTGGATACCCAGCAGCTCTGGAAGAGGCGTGCTCACAATTAGCGATTGGCACCTGGAGGTGACACTTCACACTTCCAAGACAAGTTTTAGTTAATCAGGCAGAATTAGTTCTCCAGACTAATGGGACTGGGTGGATTTTTTCACTTAGAAACACATCTCAGGCCTGCTTTGGCTTGCCTTGTTTCCTGACATATGTTACCGTTTTCCTGTGGGAAGACGGTGAGACTTCGTTTCAGACGTCCCCCACTCTGACCGCCTCTGCTCGCCCCCTTCCTCCAAAATCAAGCTCCTGATGTAAAGGTAGCTAAGGAAGGGGACGGTGGGGGGCCGGCTCCAGGACGGCAGGCATGGCGTCCCTCTCTGGGGGCGAGCTGGCACCTGTCACCAGTGTGAGCGGGGCTGGAGTCGGCAGGTAGAGACCTTCCAGCAGAGGACGCGTCGCTGTGCCCATCATCTGCTTTCCCGTGATGCAAGGCTCCCCCCCCCCCCCCCCCCCGAGCTGTTGCATCCGGTTTGTACAGGTTAGGACGGTGCTGGCTGCTGGCACAGAACACCGGCGCCGGCACGTTTTCCGTAAGGGAGCTGAGTTTTCTCGGTAAGAGCAACTCTGCAGGGCAAAATGGCTGCTCTGCCTCCAGGCATCCAGTCCAGGTTTCTGACCCAAGGGGAGGGGAGGAGGAGGAGGGGGTGGCGAGGGAGGGAGAGGAGGGCGCGGGGCCTTGGAATACTTAACACAATCCTGTCGCCATCTCCTGGGCCGGATCACGACTTCCCTCGAGAGTCTGGAAAATGCGTCCTTTCACACAGAGCCCACCGCAGCTCGGGTAGGAGAAGGCGGGGGAAAGGAAAAGGAAGAAAGCCGATGTGGTCTGGGGAACCGGCCGCGCGGGCATCCTCCCCAGGCCCCGCGGCTCCACGTGCCAGCGGAGAAGTCCTGCCTTCTGACCCCCAAAGTCAGTGTCAGGTCTCCTGCTCTTCCTCCGCGGCCGGGCCTGGGAGCCCTGCTCACCTCTCCTCTACCAGCGGCCTGCGGCATCCCTGCACCTTGTGAAGAGGGAGCAGAGCACACGCAGGGCACGTGCGGCATCCGGGCCCTGGGATGCCGGTGCGTGAGGGGGCGGGGGGAGGGGCAGGCCTGCAGGCTTGGGTTAGGCTGTGAGGTCACGGGGGTGGGGAAGAAAGTGCTCAAAATGAATCCCTGAGGTTGGCTGGTTGGGTCACAGGGGTCTAGGGATGGAGCGAGACCCCTGGGAGTGCCTATTTCATTAGGGCAGCAGAGGTGCAATTACACCGAGTCAAATGCCCTTACAGACGGCGAGGCACCACGAGGTTCCTGACGGCACGGGCACGCAACTTCTGAGTTTAGCTTTGCGGGAGGGTCCCGCGGACAGGGACGGGAAAGCGGGAAGTTTTAAGCAGAGAAACTATACGAGTAAAGATTTAGGGGCAGCCAGGAGGCAGCATAGTTGAACTTTTTTTTTAATGTTTATTTTTGACAGAGAGAGCATGAGTGGGGAAGGGGCAGAGAGAGGGAGACACAGCATCAGAAGACAAGCTCCAGGTTCTGAGCCGTCAGCAGAGCCCAGCGCGGGCTCGAACCCACAAACCGCGAGATCACGATCTGAGCGGAAGCCCGACCTTAACGGACTGAGCCCCCCCCCCCCCCCGGGCGCCCAAGGGGGCAGCATCCTGGATAACTGAGTGGGCCTCTCGGGCTGGAGGACAGCGTTAGCAAAGACTGGGGTGACCGGGGTGGGGATGGGATGGGGAAGGCAGGGCAAAGAGTCAGGAGACGAAGCAGAAAAGGCAGAGGGTTATCAGGTGGTAAAGACCCTGCATCACGTGAAAACGTCAGGCTGCGTCCTGGAGAAAACAGGAGGCTGCTGAAGGTCGGAATCACATCTGGGTTGTAGATTGCAGAGAGGGACGACCAGAGTTGAGGGAGGGGGAGGACTGGGGGGAGACCCCCGCAGGGGGCTGGCAGCAGAGAGCCTGATCCAGAACCCAAGTGGTTGGGGGGGGGGTGGGCAGGGAGGATGCGGGCTTTCCCGGTGGCTGGGTGACTGGGTGGGGCGGGCCGGTCAGGAATTCAGGAAAGATGGGAGGGGCAAGCATCCTGGTCAGGGGTGGGGCTGGTGCTGGATTCCTCCTCTGGGTCTCTGGGGTGAGGACCAGGCCGGAGAGTGTGAGGCCATTGGCCCTAAATGGATGGTATGAGCGTGGTTGTGGAAAGATTGTCCGGAACGGGGTAAAGCAGCGAAGGGCCCAGCACAAGCTGCTTGGGAGAGAAGCGGAGGGGTTCAGAGGGAAAAGGTCCAGAGGGAGGACGAGGCCAAGGTCACGGAGCGGTTTGGGGGTGAGCAAGGAGCCAGGAAATGGTTCTGTCTTACGGTTTGGGCGCTCAGCATTGTCTGGGTTTGGGGGAGGTGCGTGCAAAGTGGGCGTGAACGGGGGCGCCTGAGGGGCTCAGTCAGTTAAGCATCCGGCTTCGCCTCAGGTCACGATCTCATGGTTTGAGGGTTCGAGCCCCGCGTCAGGCTCTGTGCTGACAGCTGGGCGCCTGGAGCTGCTTCGGATTCTGTCTCCCCCTCTCTCTCTGCCCCTCCCCTGCTCACGCTCTCTGTCTCAAAAATAAATACACATTAAACAAGAATTCACAAAGTGAGCGTGAAGGATCGAAAGAAGCGGGTGGTGGACAGGAGCTGCTCTGGCCTGCCGTCTGCACCCCAGGACGGACGGTCTCAAAAGCCACCTTGGAGGGTTACCTGCCGGCAGAGGCAGGGTCTGTCCCCAGGACTCCCGGGCCTGCCGCTTTAGTTTTCCCTGCTGGCCCCCCACTTCTGGTCAGTGGCTGTGTGGCCTGACAGGCTGAAGGGCTATTTTTGCCTCTAATTCTGGAGGCCTGGGGAGCGTTTCGGAAACGGTTTCTGATCTTCTTGCCCTACTTCCGCCGTGACTGTGCACCCCTGCCCAGCTCTCTTGATTTTTGCTCCCAGAGCCTTTAGAGAAGCAGAGTTCTCTTCCTTTGGGGGCCCGGCCCAAGTCTCAGCCTCGCATGGGCACCGCCCTCCTCACAGCCCTGGACTCCTCACCACGGGGTCCCCTACATCCGGAGCTAGCCATTCCCCAGTTCTCGCTTGCAACAGTGTCCCTAACGCCCTCCAGTGACTTCCCGTTGTCCTGAGGATAAAAGCAGGATTCACCCGGCGCCACCAGGCCTGCCTGTGTGACACCTGTTTCCTTCTGTGGCCTCTCCCCCTTGCCCCACGGCCTCCGGCCACCGGGGCCCTTTCCAGGCCCTGCCCCACGGCCTCCGGCCACCGGGGCCCCTTCCAGGCCCTGCCCCACGGCCTCTGGGCTTTTGCACGCGTTGCTTCTGTCCCCGTCCCCGTGTCGGGATCGTTTCCCACCCCTGCCTGTCCTTCCAGTCCCTGGCTCCTCCTCCTCCTCTCTTACCACCACCTGACCCTTTGGCCTGCTTTTGAAAGGCTACAGCCTCAGGCTCTGGACAGGGTTTTAATGACACACTTATTGGTAGGACTAGTTGATACATATCTGTCTAACCCATTAGCCATGTGGGACCCTGTCTTTCCTTTCACTGTAGTATCCTGGGGCTTGGCCCAGGGCAGAGGGGCTCCTCACATCAATAAATGCACTGAAAGGGGCGCCTGGGGGGCTCAGTCGGTTAAGGAGCCGACTTCGGCTCAGGTCATGATCTCACGGTTCGTGGGTTCGAGCCCCGCCTCGGGCTCTGTGCTGACAGCTTGGAGCCTGGAGCCTGCTGGATTGTGTCTCCCTCTTTCTTTGCTTTCCCCTACTTGCACTCTTTCTCTCTCCCCAAAACAAATAAACATTAAGAAATTTTAAACAAATAAATAAACGCACTGAAAGACAGCACAGCTGGTGACCCTTTCTTACTCGCGCCCACGTTTCATAGGGCCTGGAGGCTACCCCTCCCAGAACAAGCCTGCATGGGCGTTAGCTGCGCCAGCCCGCACCCCCTCCCCAGTGGTGCTGGGGGCTGTGGGCACGCAGCATTTGAGAGGCAAGCATGGCCTCCCTCCAGCGATCCTGTGCCCGTTCCATTTCTGCAGCCTTTTGCTGGCGGCCGTGGCAGCAGGGTCGCCAGGAAGTCGTTTGGCCAAACACCGTGGACGTCTCTGGCTGGGACTACAGGTGACCCAGCTCTGGAGTTCCGCTTTCCCCAACACGTGTGCAAAGCCTGGGTCCGAGGTGTCTCCACCGGGAGGGACTTTCAAAAAGCAGCGCAGAGAAGCGGCTGAAAGGAGGCGCTCAAGGGCGTCTGGGAGGGGGGAGTCTGCTTCCCCAAGGACAGAGCGGACCTAGTGGTGTGGTTTTGTCCCTCCCCGCACCGAGAGCAGGAGGAGGACAGCTGTCACCAGTCCTCACTTCTAGAGGAAAAGACAGGGACAGAGAGCTTACTTGGTCCATGTCAAGTCCCACGACTATCAGGATGGGACCAGCCTTAGAGTTTTAGCTTTCAGAGGTGCCCACGGAACTTGGGGACTGTCCCGGAACCGGGCCCATTTTGTCCAGGGTCCCGGGCTCCGCGGGTCAGAGCTGTCTTCCTTAGGGGGGCTACCCTCTTGTTCTCAGGAACCATCAACGGCCTCCAAATCTGTGCAAAGCCTTTTTGAATTCTCGAATATGTCCTGCCTTGGGATTTTGGGAACTTCTCATTTGTTAAAAATTAATCTGGTCTTCATTTTGCAGATGAAAATACTAAGGCTGAAGGGCTGGCTGGGTCTCTTCCCAGCCATATTCCTCAGTCCCAGGGTCTGTGTGAAAGTCTCCCGGTCCTGCCGAGGTGTGGACAATCACAGTCTCTCTCAGGAAAGCTCCACGGCCCGTCTGCCCCTATCTTAGCTCGGGCTGGGCAGCCTCATGGCAGGCCTCGGGGCCTTCCAGCCACCAACTGAGTGGCCAGCCTTTGCGGTGTTTCTGTGGTTTCTGTCCCTGCCCAACTTGGTCGCCTCCTATAAGCCCTGCTCCTCCCAGTAGGGAGGAGTGCTCCTTCTGCCTCAGGGCCTTTGCACCGGGCAATTGAGCACTCACTTTGAGCTCCGGGACTAAGCCTCCTGGGCGGCAAGTGTTCCCACAGCCATTGTCACCTGTGAGGAAGTCGAGGCCCAAGAGCTTCCTTCCGCTATCTGCTCAAGGTTACATCCCTGGTAGAGTTGAAACTTCAGATGTCATCTTAAATTTGGACGCTGAGGGCTCGGGAGGGGGCAGTACTGTGACCCGGCAGGACCAGGAGGAGGGCCCGAAGAGGAGGTTCTAGGCGGTTCTAGGAGAGCGCCCCCTTCCTGCGCCCCCCCCCAGCTGAAAATGACAGCTACACAGGGCGCCCCCGCGCCCACGACCCAGCCATTCATGCTTTCGGTGCGCGCTCCCGCTGACTGCCAGGGCTGCCATTAACGTGGGCTGCGCGTCTGGTGCCGGCCCCTCTCCCCGCGCCCCTCCCCTCGGTTTACTATTTCGGAGAGACACCAGCTCTGTCGTGGCGCCTGTCTCGCCGCCCTCCCCCCTCCCCAGAAGAGTGGCGACCTAAGCTCCTGTTGCTTCCGGAGCGGGCCTGCCCCCCGCGCGGCGCCCCCCCCACCCCGGGGCGCGGGGAG